>NW_027195150.1:0-27500 GCF_038502225.1 Cherax quadricarinatus | reverse complement strand
GCCTGGTCCTCTAGCTTTTGCAGTAACCTCTTGTGAGGAACTGTGTCGAAGGCCTTCTTGCAGTCCAAAAATATGCAGTCGATCCACCCCTCTCTCTCTTGTCTTACTTCTGTCACCTTGTCATAAAACTCGAGTAGGTTTGTGACACAGGATTTTCCTTACCTGAAACCGTGCTGGTTGTCAATTATACACTTGTTTCTTTCCAGGTGCCTCACCACTCTCCTCCTGATGATCTTCTCCATGACCTTGCATACTATACACGTTAGTGATACAGGTCTGTAGTTTAGTGCCTCATGTCTGTCTCCCTTTTTAAAAATTGGGACTACATTTGCCATTTTCCATACCTCAGGGAGTTGCCCAGTTTCAAATGATGTGTTGAAGATCTTTGTTAATGGCTCACACAATATCTCTGCTCCCTCTTTAAGGACCCACGGAGAGATGTTGTTTGGTCCCACCGCCTTTGAGGTGTCAAGTTCGCATAGCAGCTTCTTCACCTCCTCCTTGGTTATATGTACCTCATCCAGCACTTGCTGGTGTGCCCCCCTGTTCTGATTTCTTGGAGTCCTACTGGTTTCCACTGTAAATACCTCTTTAAATCTTGTGTTGAGCTCCTGACAAACCTCTCGGTCGTTTCTTGTGAATTCCCCATCACCCTTCCTCAGTCTGATTACCTGGTCCTTGACTGTTGTTTTCCTCCTGATGTGGCTGTACAACAGCTTCGGGTCAGTCTTTACTTTTGATGCTATGTCATTTTCATATTGTCTCTGAGCCTCCCTTCTTATCTATGCATATTCATTTCTGGCTCTTCGGCTGATTTCTTTATTTTCCTGAGTTCTCTGTCTTCTGTACCTTTTCCATTCTCTAGTACACCTAGTTTTTGCCTCCCTACACCTTTGGGTGAACCAAGGACTCGTTATGTTCTTCCCATTATTTCTGTTTCCCTTGGGAACAAACCTCTCCTTTGCCTCCTTGCATTTTGTTGCTACATAGTCCATCATTTCTTGTACTGGTTTTCCTGTCAGTTCCCTCTCCCACTGAATGTCTTGAAGGAAGTTCCTAATGCCTGAGTAGTTCCCCCTTTTGTAGTTTGGTTTTTACCAGCCTATTCCTGTTACTCTCTCCACTTGGAGCTCAACTATGTAGTCGAAGCACAGAACCACATGATCACTAGCACCCATGGGCCTTTCATACATGATACCCTCGATGTCCGAACTACTCATGGTGAATACAAGGTCCAACCTTGCTGGTTCATCCTCTCCTCTCTCTCTGGTAGTGTCTCTAACATGTTGATGCATGAGGTTTTCCAGTACCACATCCATCATCTTGGCTCTCCATGTTTCGGGACCCCCATGGGGCTCCAGGTTTTCCCAGTCAATCTCTTTGTGATTGAAATCACCCATAACTAGTAACTTTGCTCACCCCATGTGTGCTCTCCTGGCCACCTCGGCTAGTGTGTCGATCATTGCTCTGTTGCTCTCATCGTATTCTTCTCTTGGCCTCCTGCAGTTCTGTGGTGGGTTGTACATTACTGCAATTATCACCTTATGTCCCTCAGACTGGATTGTTCCTACTAAGTAGTCCCTTTCGCCCGTGCCATCCATTCCGTCCATTTTCTCAAAACCCCACTGGTTTTTAATGAGCAGTGCAACTCCTCCTCCCCCTCTCCTCCCTCTGTCTTTCCTGAGGATTTGATATCCGGATGGAAAGATTGAATCTGTTATTAATCTGGTGAGTTTTGTTTCTGTGAGTGCTATTATGTCTGGGGATGTCTCTTTGATTCTTTCGTGCCACTCCTCATACTTGTTTGTTATTCCATCTGCATTTGTATACCACACCTTCAACTTCTTTTCTAAGACTGTGGTCTGGGAGGTATATTGGGGTTGGGGAAGTGGGAGACCTGGTAAGGAACTATGGGTTGTTGCTGTGGGGGTGGAGTTTGTAATGTAGTGGGTGGGGGCATTGGATGTGGCATGGGTGTTTTGATTTAGAGTGTTTGGTTGCACTGGGGTTGACCTGGTTGAGAGGCTTCTATAGGAAGTTGTGAGGGAGGCTGTATTTGATCTTCTTCCTGGGTCTGGGATCTCCTGTCTGTCTTCTCCATCCCCTCTCTTTCCTTCTTTCGCCTTTGTACCATCTCTTTCAGTTTCTGCCTTTCTTCTTGTGTTCTGTCGCGGTCGAGATACACCTTCGACCGCGACAGAACACAAGAAGAAAGGCAGAAACTGAGAGAGATGGTACAAAGGCGAAAGAAGGAAAGAGAGGGGACTGTGTGCGTGTGTGCGTGTGTGTGTGTGTGTGTGTGTATGTGTGTGTGCGTGCGTGCGTGCGTGCGTGTGTGTGTGTGTGTGTGTGTGCGTGCGTGCGTGTATGTGTACTCACCTAGTTGTACTCACCTAGTTGAGGTTGCGGGGGTCGAGTCCGAGCTCCTGGCCCCGCCTCTTCACTGATCGCTACTAGGTCACTCTCCCTGAGCCGTGAGCTTTATCATACCTCTGCTTAAAGCTATGTATGGATCCTGCCTCCACTACATCGCTTCCCAAACTGTTCCACTTACTGACTACTGTGTGGCTGAAGAAATACTTCCTAACATCCCTGTGATTCATCTGTGTCTTCAGCTTCCAACTGTGTCCCCTTGTTACTGTGTCCAATCTCTGGAACATCCTGTCTTTGTCCACCTTGTCAATTCCTCTCAGTATTTTGTATGTCGTTATCATGTCCCCCTATCTCTCCTGTCCTCCAGTGTCGTCAGGTTGATTTCCCTTAACCTCTCCTCGTAGGACATACCTCTTAGTTCTGGGACTAGTCTTGTTGCAAACCTTTGCACTTTCTCTAGTTTCTTTACGTGCTTGGCTAGATGTGGGTTCCAAACTGGTGCCGCATACTCCAATGTGGGCCTAACGTACACGGTGTACAGGGTCCTGAATGATTCCTTATTAAGATGTCGGAATGCTGTTCTGAGGTTTGCTAGGCGCCCATATGCTGCAGCAGTTATTTGGTTGATGTGCGCTTCAGGAGATGTGCCTGGTGTTATACTCACCCCAAGATCTTTTTCCTTGAGTGAGGTTTGTAGTCTCTGGCCCCCTAGACTGTACTCCGTCTGCGGTCTTCTTTGCCCTTCCCCAATCTTCATGACTTTGCACTTGGTGGGTTTGAACTCTAGGAGCCAATTGCTGGACCAGTTCTGCAGCCTGTCCAGATCCCTTTGTAGTTCTGCCTGATCTTCGATCGAGTGAATTCTTCTCATCAACTTCACGTCATCTGCAAACAGGGACACCTCAGAGTCTATTCCGTCATGTCGTTCACAAATACTAGAAACAGCACTGGTCCTAGGACTGACCCCTGTGGGACCCCGCTGGTCACAGGTGCCCACTCTGACACCTCGCCACGTACCATGACTCGCTGCTGTCTTCCTGACAAGTATTCCCTGATCCATTGCAGTGCCTTCCCTGTTATCCCTGCTTGGTCCTCCAGTTTTTGCACCAATCTCTTGTGTGGAACTGTGTCAAACGCCTTCTTGCAGTCCAAGAAAATGCAATCCACCCACCCCTCTCTCTCTTGTCTTACTGCTGTCACCATATCATAGAACTCCAGTAGGTTTGTGACACAGGATTTCCCGTCCCTGAAACCATGTTGGCTGCTGTTGATGAGATCGTTCCTTTCCAGGTGTTCCACCACCCTTCTCCTGATAATCTTCTCCATGATTTTGCATACTATACATGTCAGTGACACTGGTCTGTAGTTTAATGCTTCATGTCTGTCTCCTTTTTTAAAGATTGGGACTACATTTGCTGTCTTCCATGCCTCAGGCAATCTCCCTGTTTCGATAGATGTATTGAATATTGTTGTTAGGGGTACACATAGCGCCTCTGCTCCCTCTCTCAATACCCATGGGGAGATGTTATCTGGCCCCATTGCCTTTGAGGTATCTAGCTCACTCAGAAGCCTCTTCACTTCTTCCTCGGTTTTGTGCACTGTGTCCAGCACATGTTGGTGTGCCCCACCTCTCCGTCTTTCTGGAGCCCCTTCTGTCTCCTCTGTGAACACTTCTTTGAATCTCTTGTTGAGTTCCTCACATACTTCACTGTCATTTCTTGTTGTCTCTCCTCCTTCCTTCCTTAGCCTGATTACCTGGTCCTTGACTGTTGTTTTCCTCCTGATGTGGCTGTACAACAGTTTCGGGTCAGATTTGGCTTTCGCTGCTATGTCATTTTCATATTGTCTTTGGGCCTCCCTTCTTATCTGTGCATATTCGTTTCTGGCTCTGCGACTGCTCTCCTTATTCTCCTGGGTCCTTTGCCTTCTATATTTCTTCCATTCCCTAGCACACTTGGTTTTTGCCCCCCTGCGCCTTTGGGTAAACCATGGGCTCATCCTGGCTTTTTCATTATTCCTGATACCCTTGGGTACGAACCTCTCCTCAGCCTCCTTGCATTTTGTTGCTACATATTCCATCATCTCATTAACTGGCTTCCCTGCCAGTTCTCTGTCCCACTGAACCCCGTTCAGGAAGTTCCTCATTCCTGTGTAGTCCCCTTTCTTGTAGTTTGGCTTCATTCGTCCTGGCCTTCCTGCTTCTCCCTCCACTTGTAGCTCTACTGTGTATTCGAAGCTTAAAACCACATGGTCACTGGCCCAAAGGGGTCTTTCATATGTGATGTCCTCGATATCTGCACTACTCAAAGTGAATACTAAGTCCAGCCTTGCTGGTTCATCCTCTCCTCTCTCTCTTGTAGTGTCCCTTACGTGTTGGCACATGAAGTTTTCCAGTACCACCTCCATCATCTTAGCCCTCCATGTATCTTGGCCCCCATGTGGCTCCAAGTTCTCCACGTCGATCTCCTTGTGGTTAAAGTCGCCCATGATCAGGAGCTTTGCCCTGTGTGTGTGTGTGCGCGTGTGTGTGCGCGCGTGTGTGTGTGTGCGTGTGTGTGCGTGTGTGTGCGTGTGCGTGTGTGTGTGCGTGTGTGTGTGTGCGTGTGTGTGTGTGCGTGTGTGTGTGTGTGTGTGTGTGTGCGTGTGTGTGTGTGCGTGTGTGTGTGCGCGTGTGTGTGTGCGTGTGTGTGTGTGTGCGTGTGTGTGTGTGCGTGTGTGTGTGCGTGTGTGTGTGCGCGCGTGTGTGTGTGTTTGTGTGTGCATGTGTGTGTGTGCGTGCACTTACCTAGTTGTTCTCACCTAGTTGAGGTTGCGGGGGTCGAGTCCGAGCTCCTGGCCCCGCCTCTTCACTGATCGCTACTAGGTCACTCTCCCTGAGCCGTGAGCTTTATCATACCTCTGCTTAAAGCTATGTATTGATCCTGCCTCCACTACATCGCTTCCCAAACTATTCCACTTACTGACTACTCTGTGGCTGAAGAAATACTTCCTAACATCCCTGTGATTCATCTGTGTCTTCAGCTTCCAACTGTGTCCCCTTGTTACTGTGTCCAATCTCTGGAACATCCTGTCTTTGTCCACCTTGTCAATTCCTCTCAGTATTTTATATGTCGTTATCATGTCCCCCTAACTCTCCTGTCCTCCAGTGTCGTCAGGTTGATTTCCCTTAACCTCTCCTCGTAGGACATACCTCTTAGCTCTGGGACTAGTCTTGTTGCAAACCTTTGCACTTTCTCTAGTTTCTTTACGTGCTTGGCTAGGTGTGGGTTCCAAACTGGTGCCGCATACTCCAATATGGGCCTAACGTACACGGTGTACAGTGTCCTGAATGATTCCTTATTAAGATGTCGGAATGCTGTTCTGAGGTTTGCTAGGCGCCCATATGCTGCAGCAGTTATTTGGTTGATGTGCGCTTCAGGAGATGTGCCTGGTGTTATACTCACCCCAAGATCTTTTTCCTTGAGTGAGGTTTGTAGTCTCTGACCCCCTAGACTGTACTCCGTCTGCGGCCTTCTTTGCCCTTCCCCAATCTTCATGACTTTGCACTTGGTGGGATTGAACTCCAGGAGCCAATTGCTGGACCAGGTCTGCAGCCTGTCCAGATCCCTTTGTAGTTCTGCCTGGTCTTCGATCGAGTGAATTCTTCTCATCAACTTCACGTCATCTGCAAACAGGGACACCTCAGAGTATATTCCTTCCTTCATGTCGTTCACAAATACCAGAAACAGCACTGGTCCTAGGACTGACCCCTGCGGGACCCCGCTGGTCACAGGTGCCCACTCTGACACCTCGCCACGTACCATGACTCGCTGCTGTCTTCCTGACAAGTATTCCCTGATCCATTGTAGTGCCTTCCCTGTTATCCCTGCTTGGTCCTCCAGTTTTTGCACCAATCTCTTGTGTGGAACTGTGTCAAACGCCTTCTTGCAGTCCAAGAAAATGCAATCCACCCACCCCTCTCTCTCTTGTCTTACTGCTGTCACCATGTCATTGAACTCCAGTAGGTTTGTGACACAGGATTTCCCGTCCCTGAAACCATGTTGGCTGCTGTTGATGAGATCGTTCCTTTCTAGGTGTTCCACCACTCTTCTCCTGATAATCTTCTCCATGATTTTGCATACTATACATGTCAGTGACACTGGTCTGTAGTTTAATGCTTCATGTCTGTCTCCTTTTTTAAAGATTGGGACTTTTTAAAGATTGTGTGTGTGTGTGCGTGTGTGTGTGTGTGTGTGTGTGTGTGTGTGTGTGTGTGTGTGTGTGTGTGTGCGCGTGCGTGCGTGTGTGTGTGTGTGCGTGTGCGTGTGCGTGTGTGTGTGTGCGTGTGTGTGTGTGTGTGTGTGCGTGTGTGTGTCTGTGTGCGTGCGTGTGTGTGTGTGTGTGTGTGTGTGTGTGTGTGTAAGTGTGGGTGTGTTTAATTTGCCAATTTTATGAAAATAAGATATTAGTTTACATGTGATAACTTGTGAGGACTTCATTTCTTTTTGTCGATTGGCTTCAGATCTCCAGAGCTGAAATTAGACCGCATTAGAAAATTTATGCCGCACTCTGTACCTATCCTTTTGCGTGTGCTGAGGTAGAGTGGGTTGGGTTTAGGGATACGGGGATACACGTTTCGGATACACTTTGGCGCGCGAGTACTACACGTCTTTGTGGGTGTACATGCAGCTTACATGCGTCGTCATGTTTACATACATGAGCGTGGTGTACGTATGCATTCAAGTGTGTCTGCGCCTGCAAGGGGAATGAATGTTTGCATTTTTCTCCTCAGCAATTAAGTTTGCAGAGTCTATCACGAAGATAAATCCTGTCTCTCTCTCTCATGCGATTTCTGGTGTGATTGTTTCGATCTCCGGCAGCTTCCCGTGTTGTTCTTGAATTCTACTGTTGCTGTGTCCTCGATCGTAGGATATATGTCCGAGGAAGATGTGTTGTGTAAGGAAAGGAGAGAGAAGAGAGGAGAGTAAAGGAGAGGAATGGAGAGGATAGTATTCACAGCATCACCATAAATGAATAAATAGCAAAACGACGTCACAGTAAAAGATAGATCTGTAGGTTAGTGTTTCACGCCCTCGCCAAAAATAGTGATGTTTCATAGCCCTGCCAGTATCCACTTATAGAGATGTATACCCTGCCAGTATCTACTTATAGAGATGTATACCCTGCCAGTATCTAGTGCTTGAGACACATACCCTGCCAGTATCCACTTATAGAGATGTATACCCTGCCAGTATCTACTGCTTGAGACACATACCCTGCCAGTATCTACTGCTTGAGACACATACCCTGCCAGTACCTACTGCTTGAGACACATACCCTGCCACTATCTACTGCTTGAGACACATACCCTGCCAGTATCCACTTATAGAGATGTATACCCTGCCAGTATCTACTGCTTGAGACACATACCCTGCCACTATCTACTGCTTGAGACACATACCCTGCCAGTATCCACTTATAGAGATGTATACCCTGTCAGTATCTACTGCTTGAGACACATACCCTGCCACTATCTACTGCTTGAGACACATACCCTGCCACTATCTACTGCTTGAGACACATACCCTGCCAGTATCCACTTATAGAGATGTATACCCTGCCACTATCTACTGCTTGAGACACATACCCTGCCACTATCTACTGCTTGAGACACATACCCTGCCAGTATCCATTTATAGAGATGTATTCCCTGCCAGTATCTACTGCTTGAGACACATAACCTGCCACTATCTACTGCTTGAGACACATACCCTGCCACTATCTACTGCTTGAGACACATAACCTGCCACTATCTACTGCTTGAGACACATACCCTGCCAGTATCCACTTATAGAGATGTATACCCTGCCACTATCTACTGCTTGAGACACATACCCTGCCACTATCTACTGCTTGAGACACATACCCTGCCAGTATCCATTTATAGAGATGTATTCCCTGCCAGTATCTACTGCTTGAGACACATACCCTGCCACTATCTACTGCTTGAGACACATACCCTGCGACTATCTACTGCTTGAGACACATACCCTGTCAGTATCCACTTATAGAGATGTATACCCTGCCAGTATCTACTGCTTGAGACGCATACCCTGCCAGTATCTACTGCTTGAGACACATACCCTGCCACTATCTACTGCTTGAGACACATACCCTGCCACTATCTACTGCTTGAGACACATACCCTGCCAGTATCCACTTATAGAGATGTATACCCTGCCAGTATCTACTGCTTGAGACACATACCCTGCCACTATCTACTGCTTGAGACACATACCCTGCCAGTATCCACTTATAGAGATGTATACCCTGCCAGTATCTACTGCTTGAGACACATACCCTGCCACTATCTACTGCTTGAGACACATACCCTGCCACTATCTACTGCTTGAGACACATACCCTGCCAGTATCCACTTATAGAGATGTATACCCTGCCAGTATCTACTGCTTGAGACACATACCCTGCCACTATCTACTGCTTGAGACACATACCCTGCCACTATCTACTGCTTGAGACACACACCCTGCCAGTATGCACTTATAGAGATGTATACCCTGCCAGTATCTACTGCTTGAGACACATACCCTGCCACTATCTACTGCTTGAGACACATACCCTGCCACTATCTACTGCTTGAGACACATACCCTGCCAGTATCTACTGCTTGAGACACATACCCTGCCACTATCTACTGCTTGAGACACATACCCTGCCACTATCTACTGCTTGAGACACATACCCTGCCACTATCTACTGCTTGAGACACATACCCTGCCACTATCTACTGCTTGAGACACATACCCTGCCACTATCTACTGCTTGAGACACATACCCTGCCAGTATCTACTGCTGGAGACACATACCCTGAGAGACACATACCCTGCCACTATCGACTGCTTGAGACACATACCCTGCCACTATCTACTGCTTGAGACACATACCCTGCCACTATCTACTGCTTGAGACACATACCCTGCCACTATCTACTGCTTGAGACACATATCTACCTGAGACACATACTATCTACTGCTTGAGACACATACCCTGCCACTATCTACTGCTTGAGACACATACCCTGCCACTATCTACTGCTTGAGACACATACCCTGCCACTATCTACTGCTTGAGACACATACCCTGCCACTATCTACTGCTTGAGACACATACCCTGCCACTATCTACTGCTTGAGACACATACCCTGCCACTATCTACTGCTTGAGACACATACCCTGCCACTATCTACTGCTTGAGACACATACCCTGCCACTATCTACTGCTTGAGACACATACCCTGCCAGTATCTACTGCTTGAGACACATACCCTGCCACTATCTACTGCTTGAGACACATACCCTGCCACTATCTACTGCTTGAGACACATACCCTGCCACTATCTACTGCTTGAGACACATACCCTGCCACTATCTACTGCTTGAGACACATACCCTGCCACTATCTACTGCTTGAGACACATACCCTGCCACTATCTACTGCTTGAGACACATACCCTGCCACTATCTACTGCTTGAGACACATACCCTGCCACTATCACTATCCCTGCCACTACTGCTTGAGACACATACCCTGCCACTATCTACTGCTTGAGACACATACCCTGCCACTATCTACTGCTTGAGACACATACCCTGCCACTATCTACTGCTTGAGACACATACCCTGCCAGTATCCACTTATAGAGATGTATACCCTGCCAGTATCTACTGCTTGAGACACATACCCTGCCACTATCTACTGCTTGAGACACATACCCTGCCACTATCTACTGCTTGAGACACATACCCTGCCACTATCTACTGCTTGAGACACATACCCTGCCAGTATCCACTTATAGAGATGTATACCCTGCCAGTATCTACTGCTTGAGACACATACCCTGCCACTATCTACTGCTTGAGACACATACCCTGCCACTATCTACTGCTTGAGACACATACCCTGCCACTATCTACTGCTTGAGACACATACCCTGCCACTATCTACTGCTTGAGACACATACCCTGCCACTATCTACTGCTTGAGACACATACCCTGCCACTATCTACTGCTTGAGACACATACCCTGCCACTATCTACTGCTTGAGACACATACCCTTCCACACTATCTACTGCTTGAGACACATACCCTGCCACTATCTACTGCTTGAGACACATACCCTGCCAGTATCTACTGCTTGAGACACATACCCTGCCACTATCTACTGCTTGAGACACATACCCTGCCACTATCTACTGCTTGAGACACATACCCTGCCACTATCTACTGCTTGAGACACATACCCTGCCACTATCTACTGCTTGAGACACATACCCTGCCACTATCTACTGCTTGAGACACATACCCTGCCACTATCTACTGCTTGAGACACATACCCTGCCACTATCTACTGCTTGAGACACATACCCTGCCACTATCTACTGCTTGAGACACATACCCTGCCACTATCTACTGCTTGAGACACATACCCTGCCACTATCTACTGCTTGAGACACATACCCTGCCACTATCTACTGCTTGAGACACATACCCTGCCACTATCTACTGCTTGAGACACATACCCTGCCACTATCTACTGCTTGAGACACATACCCTGCCACTATCTACTGCTTGAGACACATGCCACCCTGCCACTACCCTGCCACTATCTACTGCTTGAGACACATACCCTGCCACTATCTACTGCTTGAGACACATACCCTGCCACTATCTACTGCTTGAGACACATACCCTGCCACTATCTACTGCTTGAGACACATACCCTGCCACTATCTACTGCTTGAGACACATACCCTGCCACTATCTACTGCTTGAGACACATACCCTGCCACTATCTACTGCTTGAGACACATACCCTGCCACTATCTACTGCTTGAGACACATACCCTGCCACTATCTACTGCTTGAGACACATACCCTGCCAGTATCCACTTATAGAGATGTATACCCTGCCACTATCTACTGCTTGAGACACATACCCTGCCACTATCTACTGCTTGAGACACATACCCTGCCAGTATCTACTGCTTGAGACACATACCCTGCCACTATCTACTGCTTGAGACACATACCCTGCCACTATCTACTGCTTGAGACACATACCCTGCCACTATCTACTGCTTGAGACACATACCCTGCCACTATCTACTGCTTGAGACACATATCCCTGCCACTATCTACTGCTTGAGACACATACCCTGCCACTATCTACTGCTTGAGACACATACCCTGCCACTATCTACTGCTTGAGACACATACCCTGCCACTATCTACTGCTTGAGACACATACCCTGCCACTATCTACTGCTTGAGACACATACCCTGCCACTATCTACTGCTTGAGACACATACCCTGCCACTATCTACTGCTTGAGACACATACCCTGCCACTATCTACTGCTTGAGACACATACCCTGCCACTATCTACTGCTTGAGACACATACCCTGCCACTATCTACTGCTTGAGACACATACCCTGCCAGTATCTACTGCTTGAGACACATACCCTGCCACTATCTACTGCTTGAGACACATACCCTGCCAGTATCCACTTATAGAGCCATGCTTGATACACATACCCTTCCACTATCTACTGCTTGAGACACATACCCTGCCACTATCTACTGCTTGAGACACATACCCTGCCACTATCTACTGCTTGAGACACATACCCTGCCACTATCTACTGCTTGAGACACATACCCTGCCACTATCTACTGCTTGAGACACATACCCTGCCACTATCTACTGCTTGAGACACATACCCTGCCACTATCTACTGCTTGAGACACATACCCTGCCACTATCTACTGCTTGAGACACATACCCTGCCAGTATCTACTGCTTGAGACACATACCCTGCCACTATCTACTGCTTGAGACACATACCCTGCCACTATCTACTGCTTGAGACACATACCCTGCCACTATCTACTGCTTGAGACACATACCCTGCCACTATCTACTGCTTGAGACACATACCCTGCCACTATCTACTGCTTGAGACACATACCCTGCCACTATCTACTGCTTGAGACACATACCCTGCCACTATCTACTGCTTGAGACACATACCCTGCCACTATCTACTGCTTGAGACACATACCCTGCCACTATCTACTGCTTGAGACACATACCCTGCCACTATCTACTGCTTGAGACACATACCCTGCCACTATCTACTGCTATCTACTGCTTGAGACACATACCCTGCCACTATCTACTGCTTGAGACACATACCCTGCCACTATCTACTGCTTGAGACACATACCCTGCCACTATCTACTGCTTGAGACACATACCCTGCCAGTATCTACTGCTTGAGACACATACCCTGCCACTATCTACTGCTTGAGACACATACCCTGCCAGTATCTACTGCTTGAGACACATACCCTGCCACTATCTACTGCTTGAGACACATACCCTGCCACTATCTACTGCTTGAGACACATACCCTGCCACTATCTACTGCTTGAGACACATACCCTGCCAGTATCTACTGCTTGAGACACATACCCTGCCACTATCTACTGCTTGAGACACATACCCTGCCACTATCTACTGCTTGAGACACATACCCTGCCACTATCTACTGCTTGAGACACATACCCTGCCACTATCTACTGCTTGAGACACATACCCTGCCACTATCTACTGCTTGAGACACATACCCTGCCACTATCTACTGCTTGAGACACATACCCTGCCACTATCTACTGCTTGAGACACATACCCTGCCACTATCTACTGCTTGAGACACATACCCTGCCACTATCTACTGCTTGAGACACATACCCTGCCACTATCTACTGCTTGAGACACATACCCTGCCACTATCTACTGCTTGAGACACATACCCTGCCACTATCTACTGCTTGAGACACATACCCTGCCACTATCTACTGCTTGAGACACATACCCTGCCACTATCTACTGCTTGAGACACATACCCTGCCACTATCTACTGCTTGAGACACATACCCTGCCACTATCTACTGCTTGAGACACATACCCTGCCACTATCTACTGCTTGAGACACATACCCTGCCACTATCTACTGCTTGAGACACATACCCTGCCACTATCTACTGCTTGAGACACATACCCTGCCACTATCTACTGCTTGAGACACATACCCTGCCACTATCTACTGCTTGAGACACATACCCTGCCACTATCTACTGCTTGAGACACATACCCTGCCACTATCTACTGCTTGAGACACATACCCTGCCACTATCTACTGCTTGAGACACATACCCTGCCACTATCTACTGCTTGAGACACATACCCTGCCACTATCTACTGCTTGAGACACATACCCTGCCACTATCTACTGCTTGAGACACATACCCTGCCACTGCTTGAGACACATACCCTGCCACTATCTACTGCTTGAGACACATTCCCTGCCACTATCTACTGCTTGAGACACATACCCTGCCACTATCTACTGCTTGAGACACATACCCTGCCACTATCTACTGCTTGAGACACATACCCTGCCACTATCTACTGCTTGAGACACATACCCTGCCACTATCTACTGCTTGAGACACATACCCTGCCACTATCTACTGCTTGAGAGACATACCCTGCCACTATCTACTGCTATGAGACACATACCCTGCCACTATCTACTCCTTGAGACACATACCCTGCCACTATCTACTGCTTGAGACACATACCCTGCCACTATCTACTGCTTGAGACACATACCCTGCCACTATCTACTGCTTGAGACACATACCCTGCCACTATCTACTGCTTGAGACACATACCCTGCCACTATCTACTGCTTGAGACACATACCCTGCCACTATCTACTGCTTGAGACACATACCCTGCCACTATCTACTGCTTGAGACACATACCCTGCCACTATCTACTGCTTGAGACACATACCCTGCCACTATCTACTGCTTGAGACACATACCCTGCCACTATCTACTGCTTGAGACACATACCCTGCCACTATCTACTGCTTGAGACACATACCCTGCCACTATCTACTGCTTGAGACACATACCCTGCCAGTATCTACTGCTTGAGACACATACCCTGCCACTATCTACTGCTTGAGACACATACCCTGCCAGTATCTATAGAGATGTATACTACTGCTTGAGACACATACCCTGCCACTATCTACTGCTTGAGACACATACCCTGCCACTATCTACTGCTTGAGACACATACCCTGCCAGTATCCACTGATATAGACTCATACCCTGCCACTATCTACTGCTTGAGACACATACCCTGCCACTATCTACTGCTTGAGACACATACCCTGCCACTATCTACTGCTTGAGACACATACCCTGCCACTATCTACTGCTTGAGACACATACCCTGCCACTATCTACTGCTTGAGACACATACCCTGCCACTATCTACTGCTTGAGACACATACCCTGCCACTATCTACTGCTTGAGACACATACCCTGCCACTATCTACTGCTTGAGACACATACCCTGCCACTATCTACTGCTTGAGACACATACCCTGCCACTATCTACTGCTTGAGACACATACCCTGCCACTATCTACTGCTTGAGACACATACCCTGCCACTATCTACTGCTTGAGACACATACCCTGCCACTATCTACTGCTTGAGACACATACCCTGCCACTATCTACTGCTTGAGACACATACCCTGCCACTATCTACTGCTTGAGACACATACCCTGCCACTATCTACTGCTTGAGACACATACCCTGCCACTATCTACTGCTTGAGACACATACCCTGCCACTATCTACTGCTTGAGACACATACCCTGCCACTATCTACTGCTTGAGACACATACCCTGCCACTATCTACTGCTTGAGACACATACCCTGCCACTATCTACTGCTTGAGACACATACCCTGCCACTATCTACTGCTTGAGACACATACCCTGCCACTATCTACTGCTTGAGACACATACCCTGCCACTATCTACTGCTTGAGACACATACCCTGCCACTATCTACTGCTTGAGACACATACCCTGCCACTATCTACTGCTTGAGACACATACCCTGCCACTATCTACTGCTTGAGACACATACCCTGCCACTATCTACTGCTTGAGACACATACCCTGCCACTATCTACTGCTTGAGACACATACCCTGCCACTATCTACTGCTTGAGACACATACCCTGCCACTATCTACTGCTTGAGACACATACCCTGCCACTATCTACTGCTTGAGACACATACCCTGCCACTATCTACTGCTTGAGACACATACCCTGCCACTATCTACTGCTTGAGACACATACCCTGCCACTATCTACTGCTTGAGACACATACCCTGCCACTATCTACTGCTTGAGACACATACCCTGCCACTATCTACTGCTTGAGACACATACCCTGCCACTATCTACTGCTTGAGACACATACCCTGCCACTATCTACTGCTTGAGACACATACCCTGCCACTATCTACTGCTTGAGACACATACCCTGCCACTATCTACTGCTTGAGACACATACCCTGCCACTATCTACTGCTTGAGACACATACCCTGCCACTATCTACTGCTTGAGACACATACCCTGCCACTATCTACTGCTTGAGACACATACCCTGCCACTATCTACTGCTTGAGACACATACCCTGCCACTATCTACTGCTTGAGACACATACCCTGCCAGTATCTACTGCTTGAGACACATACCCTGCCACTATCTACTGCTTGAGACACATACCCTGCCACTATCTACTGCTTGAGACACATACCCTGCCACTATCTACTGCTTGAGACACATACCCTGCCACTATCTACTGCTTGAGACACATACCCTGCCACTATCTACTGCTTGAGACACATACCCTGCCACTATCTACTGCTTGAGACACATACCCTGCCACTATCTACTGCTTGAGACACATACCCTGCCACTATCTACTGCTTGAGACACATACCCTGCCACTATCTACTGCTTGAGACACATACCCTGCCAGTATCTACTGCTAGAGATATTCCCTGTATCTACTGCTTGAGACTACCCTGCCACTATCTACTGCTTGAGACACATACCCTGCCACTATCTACTGCTTGAGACACATACCCTGCCACTATCTACTGCTTGAGACACATACCCTGCCACTATCTACTGCTTGAGACACATACCCTGCCACTATCTACTGCTTGAGACACATACCCTGCCACTATCTACTGCTTGAGACACATACCCTGCCACTATCTACTGCTTGAGACACATACCCTGCCACTATCTACTGCTTGAGACACATACCCTGCCACTATCTACTGCTTGAGACACATACCCTGCCACTATCTACTGCTTGAGACACATACCCTGCCACTATCTACTGCTTGAGACACATACCCTGCCACTATCTACTGCTTGAGACACATACCCTGCCACTATCTACTGCTTGAGACACATACCCTGCCACTATCTACTGCTTGAGACACATACCCTGCCACTATCTACTGCTTGAGACACATACCCTGCCACTATCTACTGCTTGAGACACATACCCTGCCACTATCTACTGCTTGAGACACATACCCTGCCACTATCTACTGCTTGAGACACATACCCTGCCAGTATCTATACCCTGCCACTATCTACTGCTTGAGACACATACCCTGCCACTATCTACTGCTTGAGACACATACCCTGCCACTATCTACTGCTTGAGACACATACCCTGCCACTATCTACTGCTTGAGACACATACCCTGCCACTATCTACTGCTTGAGACACATACCCTGCCACTATCTACTGCTTTAGACACATACCCCACTATCTACTGCTTGAGACACATACCCTGCCACTATCTACTGCTTGAGACACATACCCTGCCACTATCTACTGCTTGAGACACATACCCTGCCACTATCTACTGCTTGAGACACATACCCTGCCACTATCTACTGCTTGAGACACATACCCTGCCACTATCTACTGCTTGAGACACATACCCTGCCACTATCTACTGCTTGAGACACATACCCTGCCACTATCTACTGCTTGAGACACATACCCTGCCACTATCTACTGCTTGAGACACATACCCTGCCACTATCTACTGCTTGAGACACATACCCTGCCACTATCTACTGCTTGAGACACATACCCTGCCACTATCTACTGCTTGAGACACATACCCTGCCACTATCTACTGCTTGAGACACATACCCTGCCACTATCTACTGCTTGAGACACATACCCTGCCACTATCTACTGCTTGAGACACATACCCTGCCACTATCTACTGCTTGAGACACATACCCTGCCAGTATCCACTTATAGAGATGTATACCCTGCCAGTATTTACTGCTTGAGACACATACCCTGCCACTATCTACTGCTTGAGACACATACCCTGCCACTATCTACTGCTTGAGACACATACCCTGCCAGTATCTACTGCTTGAGACACATACCCTGCCACTATCTACTGCTTGAGACACATACCCTGCCACTATCTACTGCTTGAGACACATACCCTGCCACTATCTACTGCTTGAGACACATACCCTGCCACTATCTACTGCTTGAGACACATACCCTGCCACTATCTACTGCTTGAGACACATACCCTGCCACTATCTACTGCTTGAGACACATACCCTGCCACTATCTACTGCTTGAGACACATACCCTGCCACTATCTACTGCTTGAGACACATACCCTGCCACTATCTACTGCTTGAGACACATACCCTGCCACTATCTACTGCTTGAGACACATACCCTGCCACTATCTACTGCTTGAGACACATACCCTGCCACTATCTACTGCTTGAGACACATACCCTGCCACTATCTACTGCTTGAGACACATACCCTGCCACTATCTACTGCTTGAGACACATACCCTGCCACTATCTACTGCTTGAGACACATACCCTGCCACTATCTACTGCTTGAGACACATACCCTGCCACTATCTACTGCTTGAGACACATACCCTGCCACTATCTACTGCTTGAGACACATACCCTGCCACTATCTACTGCTTGAGACACATACCCTGCCACTATCTACTGCTTGAGACACATACCCTGCCACTATCTACTGCTTGAGACACATACCCTGCCACTATCTACTGCTTGAGACACATACCCTGCCACTACTGCTTGAGACACATACCCTGCCAGTATCTACTGCTTGAGACACATACCCTGCCACTATCTACTGCTTGAGACACATACCCTGCCACTATCTACTGCTTGAGACACATACCCTGCCACTATCTACTGCTTGAGACACATACCCTGCCACTATCTACTGCTTGAGACACATACCCTGCCACTATCTACTGCTTGAGACACATACCCTGCCACTACTGCTTGACACACATAACCTGCCACTATCTACTGCTTGAGAGACATACCCTGCCACTATCTACTGCTTGAGACACATACCCTGCCACTATCTACTGCTTGAGACACATACCCTTCCAGTATCTACTGCTTGAGACACATACCCTGCCACTATCTACTGCTTGCCACTATCTACTGCTTGACACATACCCTGCCACTATCTACTGCTTGAGACACATACCCTGCCACTATCTACTGCTTGAGACACCCTGCCACTATCTACCTTGAGACACATACTATATCTACTGCTTGAGACACATACCCTGCCACTATCTACTGCTTGAGACACATACCCTGCCACTATCTACTGCTTGAGACACATACCCTGCCACTATCTACTGCTTGAGACACATACCCTGCCACTATCTACTGCTTGAGACACATACCCTGCCACTATCTACTGCTTGAGACACATACCCTGCCAGTATCTACTGCTTGAGACACATACCCTGCCACTATCTACTGCTTGAGACACATACCCTGCCACTATCTACTGCTTGAGACACATACCCTGCCACTATCTACTGCTTGAGACACATACCCTGCCACTATCTACTGCTTGAGACACATACCCTGCCACTATCTACTGCTTGAGACACATACCCTGCCACTATCTACTGCTTGAGACACATACCCTGCCACTATCTACTGCTTGAGACACATACCCTGCCACTATCTACTGCTTGAGACACATACCCTGCCACTATCTACTGCTTGAGACACATACCCTGCCACTATCTACTGCTTGAGACACATACCCTGCCACTATCTACTGCTTGAGACACATACCCTGCCACTATCTACTGCTTGAGACACATACCCTGCCACTATCTACTGCTTGAGACACATACCCTGCCACTATCTACTGCTTGAGACACATACCCTGCCACTATCTACTGCTTGAGACACATACCCTGCCACTATCTACTGCTTGAGACACATACCCTGCCACTATCTACTGCTTGAGACACATACCCTGCCACTATCTACTGCTTGAGACACATACCCTGCCAGTATCTACTGCTTGAGACACATACCCTGCCACTATCTACTGCTTGAGACACATACCCTGCCACTATCTACTGCTTGAGACACATACCCTGCCACTATCTACTGCTTGAGACACATACCCTGCCACTATCTACTGCTTGAGACACATACCCTGCCACTATCTACTGCTTGAGACACATACCCTGCCACTATCTACTGCTTGAGACACATACCC
Source organism: Cherax quadricarinatus (assembly GCF_038502225.1). Lineage (NCBI taxonomy): Eukaryota > Metazoa > Arthropoda > Malacostraca > Decapoda > Parastacidae > Cherax > Cherax quadricarinatus. Next base: position 7,509 of record NW_027195150.1, on the reverse strand, counting down.
TGCCAGTATCTTATCTACTGCTTGAGACACATACCCTGCCACTATCTACTGCTTGAGACACATACCCTGCCACTATCTACTGCTTGAGACACATACCCTGCCAGTATCTACTGCTTACCCTGAGACACATACCCTGCCACTATCTACTGCTTGAGACACATACCCTGCCACTATCTACTGCTTGAGACACATACCCTGCCACTATCTACTGCTTGAGACACATACCCTGCCACTATCTACTGCTTGAGACACATACCCTGCCACTATCTACTGCTTGAGACACATACCCTGCCACTATCTACTGCTTGAGACACATACCCTGCCACTATCTACTGCTTGAGACACATACCCTGCCACTATCTACTGCTTGAGACACATACCCTGCCACTATCTACTGCTTGAGACACATACCCTGCCACTATCTACTGCTTGAGACACATACCCTGCCACTATCTACTGCTTGAGACACATACCCTGCCACTATCTACTGCTTGAGACACATACCCTGCCACTATCTACTGCTTGAGACACATACCCTGCCACTATCTACTGCTTGAGACACATACCCTGCCACTATCTACTGCTTGAGACACATACCCTGCCACTATCTACTGCTTGAGACACATACCCTGCCACTATCTACTGCTTGAGACACATACCCTGCCACTATCTACTGCTTGAGACACATACCCTGCCACTATCTACTGCTTGAGACACATACCCTGCCACTATCTACTGCTTGAGACACATACCCTGCCACTATCTACTGCTTGAGACACATACCCTGCCACTATCTACTGCTTGAGACACATACCCTGCCAGTATCTACTGCTTGAGACACATACCCTGCCACTATCTACTGCTTGAGACACATACCCTGCCACTATCTACTGCTTGAGACACATACCCTGCCACTATCTACTGCTTGAGACACATACCCTGCCACTATCTACTGCTTGAGACACATACCCTGCCACTATCTACTGCTTGAGACACATACCCTGCCACTATCTACTGCTTGAGACACATACCCTGCCACTATCTACTGCTTGAGACACATACCCTGCCAGTATCTACTGCTTGAGACACATACCCTGCCACTATCTACTGCTTGAGACACATACCCTGCCAGTATCTATCCCTGCACTACTGCTTGAGACACATACCCTTCCAGTATCTACTGCTTGAGACACATACCCTGCCACTATCTACTGCTTGAGACACATACCCTGCCACTATCTACTGCTTGACACACATACCCTGCCACTATCTACTGCTTGAGACACATACCCTGCCACTATCTACTGCTTGAGACACATACCCTGCCACTATCTACTGCTTGAGACACATACCCTGCCACTATCTACTGCTTGAGACACATACCCTGCCACTATCTACTGCTTGAGACACATACCCTGCCAGTATCTACTGCTTGAGACACATACCCTGCCACTATCTACTGCTTGAGACACATACCCTGCCAGTATCTACTGCTTGAGACACATACCCTGCCAGTATTTACTGCTTGAGACACATACCCTGCCACTATCTACTGCTTGAGACACATACCCTGCCACTATCTACTGCTTGAGACACATACCCTGCCACTATCTACTGCTTGAGACACATACCCTGCCACTATCTACTGCTTGAGACACATACCCTGCCACTATCTACTGCTTGACACACATACCCTGCCACTATCTACTGCTTGACACACATACCCTGCCACTATCTACTGCTTGAGACACATACCCTGCCACTATCTACTGCTTGAGACACATACCCTGCCACTATCTACTGCTTGAGACACATACCCTGCCACTATCTACTGCTTGAGACACATACCCTGCCACTATCTACTGCTTGAGACACATACCCTGCCAGTATCCACTTATAGAGATGTATACCCTGCCAGTATCTACTGCTTGAGACACATACCCTGCCACTATCTACTGCTTGAGACACATACCCTGCCACTATCTACTGCTTGAGACACATACCCTGACAGTATCTACTGCTTGAGACACATACCCTGCCACTATCTACTGCTTGAGACACATACCCTGCCACTATCTACTGCTTGAGACACATACCCTGCCACTATCTACTGCTTGAGACACATACCCTGCCAGTATCTACTGCTGGAGACACATACCCTGCCACTATCTACTGCTTGAGACACATACCCTGCCAGTATCTACTGCTTGAGACACATACCCTGCACTATCTACTGCTTGAGACACATACCCTGCCACTATCTACTGCTTGAGACACATACCCTGCCACTATCTACTGCTTGAGACACATACCCTGCCACTATCTACTGCTTGAGACACATACCCTGCCACTATCTACTGCTTGAGACACACACCCTGCCACTATCTACTGCTTGAGACACATACCCTGCCACTATCTACTGCTTGAGACACATACCCTGCCACTATCTACTGCTTGAGACACATACCCTGCCACTATCTACTGCTTGAGACACATACCCTGCCAGTATCTACTGCTTGAGACACATACCCTGCCACTATCTACTGCTTGAGACACATACCCTGCCAGTATCCACTTATAGAGATGTATACCCTGCCAGTATTTACTGCTTGAGACACATACCCTGCCACTATCTACTGCTTGAGACACATACCCTGCCACTATCTACTGCTTGAGACACATACCCTGCCAGTATCTACTGCTTGAGACACATACCCTGCCACTATCTACTGCTTGAGACACATACCCTGCCACTATCTACTGCTTGAGACACATACCCTGCCAGTATCTACTGCTTGAGACACATACCCTGCCACTATCTACTGCTTGAGACACATACCCTGCCAGTATCAACTGCTTGAGATAGACTATCTACTGCTTGATACCCTGCCAGTATTTACTGCTTGAGACACATACCCTGCCACTATCTACTGCTTGAGACACATACCCTGCCACTATCTACTGCTTGAGACACATACCCTGCCAGTATCTACTGCTTGAGACACATACCCTGCCACTATCTACTGCTTGAGACACATACCCTGCCAGTATCCACTTATAGAGATGTATACCCTGCCAGTATCTACTGCTTCCAGGACACATACCGTGCCACTATCTACTGCTTGAGACACATACCCCCTGCACATCTATAGCCCGGGACACATACCTGACAGTATCTGCTGCGCCCGGGACACATGCCCTGCCACTATCTGCATGGCCAGGACACATGCCCTGCCACTATCTATAGCGAGACACATACCTGCCACTATCTACTGGCAGGACACATGCCCTGCCAGTATCTACTGCTGAGACACATGCCTATACTATCTACCAGCGGGACACATACCCTGCCAGTATCTGCCAGCGGGGACACATGCCCTGCTATCTGCTGGCAGGACACATACCCTGCCACTATCTACTGCTTGGGACACATACCATGCCACTATCTGCTGCTTGAGACGCATGCCCTGCCACTATCTGCTTCTTGGGACACATGCCCTGCTATCTGCTGGCAGGACACATGCCTGCCACTATCTACTGGCAGGACACATGCCCTGCCACTATCTGCCATGCCCGGACACATGCCCACTGCACTATCTGCTGGCCGGGACACGCCTGCCGGTATCTACTGTGTAGGATTACATGCCTGCTATCTGCTGTGAGACACATACCCTGCCAGTGTATCCACTTATGAGATGTATGCCCTGCCAGTGTTGCTGCTTGAGACACATGCCCTGCACTATCTGCTGCTTGAGACACATGCCTGCCACTATCTGCTGCTTGGACCTGCCACTGCCAGTATCTGCTGGCCAGGACACATGCCCTGCCCATAACTGCTGGCAGGACACATGCCTGCCACTATCTGCTGGCAAGGACACATGCCCACTGCCACTGTATCTGCTGGCAGGACACATGCCCTGCTATCTGCTGGCAGGACACATACCGTGCCACTATCTGCACAGTGAGACATACCCTGCCACTATCTGCTGCTTGAGACACGCTGCCCTGCCACTATCTACCAGCGGGACTGCCTGCCATATCTGCTGCTTGAGGACACATGCCCTGCCACTATCTGGCAGGCACATGCCCTGCCTATCTGCTGTGACACATGCCCTGCCACTATCTGCTGCTTGACACACATACCCTGCCACTATCTGCTGCTTGAGACACATACCCTGCCACTATCTGCTGGCAGGACACATGCCCTGCCTCACCTGGCAGGACACATACCCTGCCACTATCTGCTGGCAGGATGCATGCCCTGCCACTATCTATGGCAGGACACATGCCTGCCACTGCTCCTGGCAGGGACACATGCGGATCTGCTGGCAGGACACATACCCTGCCACTGTCTGCTGGCGGGACATGCCCTGCCGGTATCCGCCCCTTGAGATGTATGCCCTGCCGGTATTTGCTGCTTGGACACATGCCCTGCCCGGTATCTGCAGCCAGGACACATGCCTGCCTATCTACTGGCAGGATACATGCCCTGCCACTATCTGCCAAGCGGGACACATGCCTGCCACTGTATCTGGCAGGACACATGCCTGCCGCTGCTGCTTGAGCACATGCCGTGCCTATCTGCTGCTTGAGGACGCATGCCCTGCCACTATCTGCTGGCCAGGACACATGCCTGCCACTATCTGCTGGCAGGACACATGCCTGCCACTATCTGCTGCTTGAGACACATGCCCACCTTACTATCTGCAGCCACGACACACATCCTGCCACTGTCTGCTGCTTGACACACATACCCTGCCACTATCTGCAAGCCAGGACACATGCCCTGCCACTATCTGCTGCTTGACTTTTACATACCTGCCACTATCTACTGCTTGACACACATGCCCTGCCACTATCTACTGTGAGACATGCCCTCCCACTATCACATGGAGACACATGCCCTGCCACTATCTGCTGTGAGACACATGCCTGCCACTATCTGCTTGAGACACATACCCTGCACTATCTACTGCTTGAGACACATACCCTGCCAGTATCCACTTATGAGATGTATACCCTGCCAGTATTTGCTGCTTGAGACATACCCTGCCACTATCTACTGCTTGAGACACATACCCTGCCACTATCTACTGCTTGAGACACATACCTGCCAGTATCTGCTGGCAGGAACTTTATACCCTGCCACTATCTACTGGCAAGGACACATGCCGTGCACTATCTACTGCTTGAGACACTTTGTGCCTGTATCTACTGGCGGGACACATGCCCTGCCACTATCTACCTTGAGACATGCCCCTGCCACTATCTACTGCTTGGGACACATGCCCTGCACTATCTACTGCTTGGGACACATACACCCTGCCACTATCTACTGCTTGGGACACATGCCCTGCCACTATCTACTGCTTGAGACACATACCCTGCCTTTATCTACTGCTTGGACACATGCCCACTATCTGCTGGCAGGACACATGCCCTGCCACTATCTACTGGCAGGACACATACCCTGCACTATCTACTGCTTGGAGACATGCCTCTTACTATCTGGCAAGGACACATACCCTGCCACTATCTACCTGCTTGGGACACATGCCCTGCCACTATCTACTGCTTGAGACACATGCCTGCCACTATCTACTGCTTGAGACCCATACCCTGCCAGTATCTGCTGCTGGAGACACATACCCTGCCACTATCTACTGCTTGAGACACATGCCCACGGTATCTGCTGAAGTTGAGACCTAAACCCTGCTATCTACTGCTTGAGACACATGCCCTGCCACTATCTATAGCAGGACACATACCCTGCCACTATCTGCTGCCTGAGACACATACCTGCCACTATCTACTGCTTGAGACACATACCCTGCACTATCTACTGCTTGAGACACACACCCTGCCACTATCTACTGCTTGAGACACATGCCTCTTTACTATCTGCCAACTTGAGACACATACCTGCCACTATCTATGGCAGGACACATACCCTGCCACTATCTGCTGGCAGGACACATGCCCTGCTTGAGTATCTACTGGCAGGACACATGCCACTATCTATAGCGGACACATACCCTGCCAGTATCCACTTATGAGGATGTATGCCCTGCCAGTATTTGCACCAGCAGGACACATGCTGCACTATCACTGGCAGGACACATGCCCTAACACTATCTGCTGGCCAGGACACATGCCTGCCAGTGTCTGCCTGGCGAGACACATGCCCTGCCTGTCTACTGCTTGGGACACATACCACCTTGCTATCTACTAAGGACACATGCCACCTTGCACTGTCTACTGGCCCAGGACACATGCCCTGCCACTATCTATAGCCGGGACACATGCCGTGCCACTATCTACTGTTGAGACACATACCCTGCCACTATCCTACTGCTTGGACACATGCCCACATACTATCTATAGCCCAGGACACATGCCCTGCCACTATCTACTGGCAGGACACATACCCTGCCATATCCTGCTGCTTGAGACACATACCCTGCCACTGTCTACTGCTTGACACACATGCCCTGCCACTATCTGCTGCTTGACACACATACCTGCCACTATCTACTGCTTGGGACACACTTCCTGCCACTATCTATACTGCTTGAGACACATACCCTGCCACTATCTACTGCTTGAGACACATGCCCTGCCTATCTGCTGGCGGGGACACATGCCCTGCCACTATCCTGGCAGGACACATGCCCTGCCTGTCACTGGCGGGACACGCCCCTGCCAGTATCTACTGGCAGGACACATGCCCTGCCATATGTATGCTTGAGACACATACCCTGCCAGTATCCACTTATAGGGGATGTATACCCTGCAGTATTTATAGCCGGGACACATACCTGCCACTATCTGCTGCTTGAGACATGCCTGCCACTATCTGCTGGCAGGACACGCTGCCTGCCAGCGGTATCTACTGTGGACATGCCTGCCACTGCTCTACTGGCAGGACACATGCCTGCCACTATCTACTGCTTGAGACACATACCCTGCCACCTCTGCTGCTTGGGACACATACCCTGCCACTATCTACTGCTTGAGACACATGCCGTGCCACTATCTACTGTGGGACACATGCCCTGCCTATCTGCTGGCAGGACACATACCTGCCATATCTGCTGGCGGGACACATGCTGTATCACTGGCAGGACACATGCCTGCCTCTCTGCTGCTTGAGACACATGCCGTGCCACTGTCTATGGCAGGACACATACCGTGCCTATCCTGCTTGAGACACATACACCTATCTACTGCTTGGAGACACATGTACCCTGCCACTATCTACTGCTTGGGACACATACCCTGCCACTATCTGCTTGAGACACATACCTGCCACTATCTGCAAGCCAGGACACATGCCCTGCCACTATCTATAGCCGGACACATGCCTGCCACTATCACTGTGACACATACTACCACTATCTGGCAGCACACATACCTGCCACTATCTGCTGCTTGAGACATACCCTGCACTATCTACTGCTTGAACCCATACCCTGCCACTATCTACTGGCAGGACACATACCCTGCCAG
>NW_027195148.1:317500-325242 GCF_038502225.1 Cherax quadricarinatus | reverse complement strand
CTCATCCCGTCTTTCTCACTCTATTTTTCTCCAACTGTGTTTCTCTTCTCATATTTCTCATCATATATTTCTCATACTGTCTCTCTCCCTGTGTTTCTCATCCAGTATTTCTCATCCTGTGTTTCTCATCCAGTATTTCTCATCCTGTGTTTCTCATCCAGTATTTCTCATCCTGTGTTTCTCATCCCGTATTTCTCACCCTGTGTTTCTCACCCCGTATTTCTCATCCTGTGTTTCTCATCCAGTATTTCTCATCCTGTGTTTCTCATCCCGTATTTCTCATCCTGTGTTTCTCATCCAGTATTTCTCATCCTGTGTTTCTCATCCAGTATTTCTCATCCTGTGTTTCTCATCCAGTATTTCTCACCCTGTGTTTCTCATCCCGTATTTCTCATCCCGTGTTTCTCATCCAGTATTTCTCATCCTGTGTTTCTCATCCCGTATTTCTCATCCTGTGTTTCTCATCCCGTATTTCTCATCCTGTGTTTCTCATCCCGTATTTCTCATCCTGTGTTTCTCATCCAGTATTTCTCATCCTGTGTTTCTCACCCCGTATTTCTCATCCTGTGTTTCTCATCCAGTATTTCTCATCCTGTGTTTCTCATCCCGTATTTCTCATCCTGTGTTTCTCATCCAGTATTTCTCATCCTGTGTTTCTCACCCCGTATTTCTCATCCTGTGTTTCTCACCCTGCATTTCATCCTGTGTTTCTCATCCCTGCATTTTCATCCATCCTGTGTTTCTCATCCAGTATTTCTTATCCTGTGTTACTCATCCAGTTTTTCTCATCCTTTGTTTCTCACCCCGTATTTCTCATCCTGTGTTTCTCACCCCGTATTTCTCATCCTGTGTTTCTCATCCAGTATTTCTCATCCTGTGTTTCTCATCCCGTATTTCTCATCCTGTGTTTCTCATCCCGTATTTCTCATCCTGTGTTTCTCATCCAGTATTTCTCATCCTGTGTTTCTCATCCCGTATTTCTCATCCTGTGTTTCTCATCCCATGTTTCTCATCCTGTGTTTCTCATCCCGTATTTCTCATCCTGTGTTTCTCATCCCGTATTTCTCATCCCGTGTTTCTCATCCCGTATTTCTCATCCTGTGTTTCTCATCCCGTATTTCTCATCCTGTGTTTCTCATCCCGTATTTCTCTTCCTGTGTTTCTCATCCCGTATTTCTCATCCTGTGTTTCTCATCCCGTATTTCTCATCCTGTGTTTCTTATCCCGTATTTCTCATCCTGTGTTTCTCATCCCATGTTTCTCATCCTGTGTTTCTTGTACTATGTTTCTCATCCAATGTTTCTCACCCTGTGCTTCTCGTACCATGTTTCTCACCCTGTGCTTCTCGTACCATGTTTCTCACACTGTCGTTCTCACCTCAACACTTACCCGCTGTAATCCCTATGTTCTATTGTCTATCAGTTGACTGTTACCTACTTATAATAGACATGTAATCCTTAATTTATCTCATTTATGCTAGTAATATATGTATGTATATATATATATATATATATATATATATATATATATATATATATATATATATATATATATATATATATATATATATATATATATGTATATATATATATATATATATATATATATATATATATATATATATATATATATATATATATATATATATATATATATATATATATATATATATACATGTATTGATCTTAATTGGATTTATTTCTGTTTACAGATGATTCTAATGACTACGTATTCTTGATTAAAGCAGCAATAAGCTGTGTGTGTGTGTGTGTGTGTGTGTGTGTGTGTGTGTGTGTGTGTGTGTGTGTGTGTCTGACGCACTCTTCTCACAACGTATGACCTTCGACGTTATATTCCAACGTCTTCAGCAGCAGAAATGAGTGTCAGAAGGATCCTGGCAGACTTCAGTCTGACAATCCTGACAGCTAACGGTACATCCACTGACGTTACTAGTTTACTAACGTCAGCAGCTATCGTTACCAAGGTGACGCCAGTGGCGATACCTGCTATTGTTGTGTGTCTAGAGGCTAGCCATAGTCCCAACATTAAAAATACTCATCGCTCTCTTGCAGAGATAAATAAATAAATATATATATATATATATATATATATATATATATATATATATATATATATATATATATATATATATATATATATATATATATATATATATATATATATATATATATATATATATATATATATATATATATATATATATATATATATATATATATATATATATATATATATATTTATATATATATATATATATATATATATATATATATATATATATATATATATATATATATATATATATATATATATATATATATATATATGTATATATATATATATATATACATATATATATATATATATATATATATATATATATATATATATATATATATATATATATATATATATATATATATATATATATATATATATATATATATATATATATATATATATTGTTGCTGCTGTTAGATTGTAAATATGTATAACAGATTTATATATACTATATAAATTAGATTCTGGATGTATATTGTATATTTAAATCATGGATATATTTGTATATATTTATATTGATTGTCTCTGGTACTGTTCTTGTACTGGTGGAGAGAATCTAGCTCCTGGTCACTTCCTAGTACTAGCCCTAGTGCTAATGCTAGTACAAAGAGGATGTTCCTAGCAAAGAAGGATTCCTAGGATTGGTACTGGTGACCTGACTAGGTTTCAGGTCTACAAGGCTATGTTTCAAGTCTACCAGGCTAGGTGTTAGGTCTACCTGTCTAGGTTTCAAGTCTACCTGGTTAGATTTCAGGACTACCTGGTTAGATTTCAGGTCTACCTGGCTAGGTTTCAGGTCTACCTGGCTAGGTTTCAAGTCTATCTGGCTAGGTTTCAGGCCTACTTGTCTAGGTTTAATGTCTACCTGGTTAGATTTCAGGTCTACCTGGCTAGATTTCAGGTCTACCTGGCTAGATTTCAGGTCTACCTGGCTAGATTTCAGGTCTACCTGGCTAGGTTTCAGGTCTATAATAACAACAACAACAACAACAACAACAACAACAACAACAACAACAACAACAACAACAACAACAACAACAACAACAACAACAACAACAATAATAACAATAATAATAATAATAATAATAATAATTAAGTTTAAATAAGAATATTAATCAGCTGTTATAAATTTACCCATAAAATAAATAGCTTTTGGCTAGTTAGGATTTAGATTAAAAGTGCTAGCATATTACCGTCTTAAAATTGCTATTAATTGGATAAAATTAATATAAAAAAGGACAGTAGTTTTCTTAGTAAAATAATAGTCAGAATAACCGTAATTTTTAAAGGGGTGGAGGGGTAAGCCAGCAGAAGGTCTCGGTCAGATGACCATAAGCTACAACTGTGGGTCATCACATGACTAAGACTCGCATTAGGAAACACTTGTTCTGTTTCCTGACAAACTTTACCTAACCTTCGCTACGAATCGTATAGTCGATAGGATTACAACCCCATTAAGCAACGCATGTCACAAGGAATATACACTGAGAGATATTCACCTCTCAGTGCATATACACCGAAAGATATACACCTCTCAGTGTATATTCACCGAAAGATATACACCTCTCAGTGTATATACACAGAGGGGTATATCTTTCTAAGTGTATATACACTGAGAGGTGTATATTTCTTAGTGTATAAACACTGAGAGGTGTATGTCTGCCTATACACAATCTGAGATGCATTCATTCTGATGGCTTCCTTCACTAGAACATTCATTCTGATGGCTTCCTTCACAAGAACATTCATTCTAAAGGCTTCCTTCACTATAACATTAATTCTGATAGCTTCCTTCACTAGAACATTCATTCTGATGGCTTCCTTCACAAGAACATTCATTCTGATGGCTTCATTCACTAGAACATTCATTCTGAAGACTTCCTTCACTAGAACATTCATTCTAAAGGCTTCCTTCACTATAACATTAATTCTGATGGCTTCCTTCACTAGAACATTCATTCTGATGGCTTCCTTCACTAGAACATTCATTCTGATGGCTTCCTTCACTAGAACATTCATACTGATGGCTTCCTTCACTAGAACATTCATTCTGATGGCTTCATTCACTAGAACATTCATTCTGATGGCTTCCTTCACTAGAGCATTCATTCTGATGGTTTCCTTCACCAGAACATTCATTCTGATGGCTTCCTTCACTAGAACATTCATTCTGATGGCTTCCTTCACTAGAACATTCATTCTGATGGCTTCCTTCACTAGAACATTCATTCTGATGGTTTCCTTCACTAGAACATTCATTCTGATGGTTTCCTTCACTAGAACATTCATTCTGATGGTTTCCTTCACTAGAACATTCATTCTGATGGCTTCCTTCACTAGAACATTCATTCTGATGGTTTCCTTCACTAGAACATTCATTCTGATGGTTTCCTTCACTAGAACATTCATTCTGATGGCTTCCTTCACTAGAACATTCATTCTGATGGTTTCCTTCACTAGAACATTCATTCTGATGGCTTCCTTCACTAGAACATTCATTCTGATGGTTTCCTTCTCTAGAACATTCATTCTGATGGCTTCCTTCACTAGAACATCATTGTGATGGCTTTCTTCACTAGAACATTCATTCTGATGGCTTTCTTCACTAGAACATTCATTCTGATGGCTTTCTTCACTAGAACATTCATTCTGATGGCTTCCTTCACTAGAACATCATTTTGATGGCTTCCTTCACTAGAACATTCATTCTGATGGCTTCCTTCACTAGAACATTCATTCTGATGGCTTCCTTCACTAGAACATTCATTCTGGAGTTCTCTGACAAGCCTTTGATAGGAAATACTTGGCCAGTCTCTAACTCTTTTTCTCTGTCTGTCTTTCTCTCTCTTTATATATATATATATATATATATATATATATATATATATATATATATATATATATATATATATATATATATATATATATATATATATATATATATATATATATATATATATATATATATATATACATACATATATATATATATATATATATATATATATATATATATATATATATATATATATATGTATATATATATATATATAGTTAGATATGTATATATATATATATATATATATATATATATATATATATATATATATTATATATATATATATATATATATGTATATATATATATATATAGTTAGATATGTATATATATATATATATATATATATATATATATATATAGTTAGATATGTATATATATATATATATATATATATATATATATATATATATATATATATATATATATATATATATATATATAGTTAGATATATATATATATATATATATATATATGTTATATATATATATGTATATATATATATATATATATATATATATATATATATATATATATATATATATATATATATATATATATATATATATAGTTAGATATGGCACAACTTGCTACTTTTTGGCAATGTCTGCTTAGCTGTGCCGGAAAGAAGGGGAAAGAGGCTAGCCTCAATGATAATTAAATCCTTAAGAGATTTTCCTAGAGTTGATAACCTCACTTCGCCTTCCCTGTCAACACAAAAAAAGGGAGAGGCAGAACCCCACTCACTCTACTGACAGTGAAAAAGTCAGAGTCCAGGTGAGCAAGAAAATTGAAGAGGGCAACACAGTGGGGGGCAATAAGAATTATTACCAGTGAAGACACAGTTGCTCCCAGGATGCTGACACGGCTGAAGCACTTAGAGGAAAGCACCCTGCCAGGGAAACCAGAGGCACCAACAGTTCCAACACCTCTGTCCCCACTATGGAACCATTGATAGTGGAAGACTCAGACATTTACAAAGCAATAATGTCGTTCCCATCTGGCTCTGCTGGGGGTTGGGGTTACACTGGAATAAGGCCACAGCATTTAAAGGAAATGGTTAATCCAGTTATTGGGGAAATTGCAGAGACACTGCTTTCAGAGATCACAAGGTTCGTCAACAATTCCTTGGCTGGTCTGATCCCTGATGAAATTAGACCTTTCTTTTTGGTGCAACACTTTGTGCACTTAAAAAGAAGGATGGAGGAATTGGCCAATTGCAGTAGGCAACACCTTACGCCTGCCTGTATCCAAAGCTGCTGTCCGAAGTATTAATGCACAGGCAGCCATGATGCTTCAACAAAACCAGCTTGGCTTTGGGGTCTCTCAAGGAAGTGAAGCAGCGGTTCATGCAACAAGGGCATATATCAACAACCTGCCTGAGGACAATGCAGTGGTAAAATTAGATTTCAAGAATGCGTTCAATCTCCTGAAAAGAGACGTGGTATTAGCAGCAGTACAAGAACATTTCCCTGGTCTCTTCCCTTTTGTTTCAGCCTGGGTATAGCAAGGAATCAATGCTTCTGGAGAGCATGAAATTACATCATCGGAGGGTGTCCAACAAGGAGATCCTCTTGCACCATTTCTCTTCTATAGCAGTTAGGAAATCACAGTCAGACTGACCAGCGAGCTAAACATCTGGTTCCTAGATGATGGCACACTAGCAGGTACAAAAGAGTCCCTCCTACATGACCTTACACAGGTAATGACACGGGGACAGGAAATGGGTCTCATCCTGAATCCATCCAAATGTGAAATCATCTCAGTCAGTCAACAAGTGATAAATGCAGTGAGAGCAAAACTACCTAGGAGCAGCAGTCATTGCCCCCACAAATAGTGTCTTGCTAGGAGCACCTCTGGGAAGCAATGCCATTGACACAATTCTCAGGAAGAAATTGGAAGAGTTAAGGAGAATGGAACAACGAATAGGCAATCTGGACACCCACGATGCCTTGTACCTTCTCACAAAGTGCTTGAGTCTGCCCAGGTTGACATATTTCCCTAAGATGTGCACCTTCATATGATAACCCTATTCTGCACGAATATGACAGTATTCTGAGGCAGATCTTTACGAAAGTATTTAACCTTACTTACTAGAAGACGGGCAGTGGAACCAAGCCTACACTTCCAGTCAGACTAGGAGGCATTGGTGTCCGCAAGTCATCACAGATTGCGTTACCTGCTTTTCTTTTTCTGTCCTCGTGTATTGCATCCAGAGAGCTTAGCAGCGATTCTCCTGAACATCTTAGGGACAAGGTAGGAGTCCAGGACCAAAAATTCATTGACGGAGCAATGATCTGGGATAATCTAACGGGCTCTGGAGCCAGACCTGCTCCCAACAACTACAAACAATCGCACTGGGATGGTCCAATAGTGGAAAATATTGCCTCAACAATGCTTCAGAGTGTGTCAGGGAAGGATAGAGCCCGCCTCCTGGCAGTGAGAGCCCCTCATGCTGGGGACTTTCTGTTGGCTGTTCCCAACTCCAGCCTTGGCACACGTCTCGACCCACAGACCATCCGCATCGGTGTTGCCCTTCGACTTGCCGCCCCTATTCTCGCCGAACACAGGTGTATTTGTGGCAGTGAAGCAGCAGACCGATTCGGGTACCATGGTCTTGTGTGCCGTAAATCCGAGGGAAAGATTGCAAGACATGAGGAGGTTAATAACATTATCAAGAGGAGCCTCACAACAGCTGGATGCCCAGCAGTAAGGGAGCCACCCCAACTATGCAGATCTGATGGCAGCCAGAAGCGTCCAGATGGTATCACCCTTCAAGCCTGGACAGATGGGAAGCAGGTGGTGTGGGACTATACATGTG
>NW_027195148.1:287500-305000 GCF_038502225.1 Cherax quadricarinatus | reverse complement strand
GTTACGATGTGACGACCAGTGTCAAGCTTAGAACTTTGTGATATATTCCTTATGCCAGGGAGTTACTCAGTGAAAGTGTTAATTCTCAATATATGTACTTACACACAAGTAATGTTACTATTGAGGAAGCAGTAATATTCCTCTGATCATTATCAAGTGTAGTGACCATATTGACAGTCTCCAGAGGGGGTCTATCATGTACATTCTATTTAAGAATTTTCTTGTGTGAAGGAAAGTTTCTGACAGTGATATTTAATAGATATTTATGAATATCTAAAGTATTTAAACGTTTAAATAAAACGAAACTAGAAAAGACTGAGTAACTATTATTTGTGCCTTACATTTCTAAGTTTGGAACCATATCCTCTCATTCTATGAAGTGTGTTGTTACGGAGTGCACTAACCTGGCTAAAGGTTAAGATTCGAACCGTAACAAGTGGGGGCCTGTCTGGGATCTTTGAACTTCTTGACCATGGATCGTGACATATCACAGTTGGTGAAGGACCTGACTCCAGATATGCTGAAGACTTTACCACTACAACAATGCTGGCAAGTTGCTAGATATTTAGGAGTTTCATATAACAATCGTTATATAGCGAGTGCTGTCCGTTCTATAATACAGAACATACTGTTTTCTTAGCCCTCTGACACTGTCCCGAGGTTGGACTCGCATGGCAAGACACCCTCGGAGGAATCTTTGTCCCTAGGAGTAGCTCATTTGGTGGCTTCATTTGAAGGCCTCACTTTAGGAGCAGAGGCTATGTCTCGGGACAACGTAGCACCTGATTCGTGTAATGAGAGCCCATTAGCTAGCCCTGGTCATGTGGGGGCGACCGGAGGTGGAGCTCGTCCCAAGCTTCGCCTAGAGGGACACACTCCTCCCACTCCTCCAGTACCTTTGACTCCTCTCACACTCGAACACTTTCAACGTCTGGAACATCTTATAAAGTTGCAAACAGAGCAACTGGAATCCCAGCGCCTGCTGTATAAAGAAGAGTTCGAGAGGGAAAACATCAGATTCGAGAGGCAAAAAGAGGAAGAAAAGAGTAAGTCGTCTGCTACTCAAACCTTGACCTTTGACCTGCACAGGGCTGCCTCATTAGTGCCCAGATTTTGTGAAACAGACTTGGACACTTACTTCGACACATTTGAGAATCAGGCACGAGGGATGAGATGGCCTCGTGAACATTGGGCTACCTTACTTCACACCACACTTAAGGGTAAGGCTCAATCATGTACTGCAGCTCTCCCGTATGATAAATATGCAGATTACGAGGCAGTTAAGAAGATCATTTTAAAGGAGTATGACTTACTTCCTGTAAGTTATCAGCGCACCTTCCGCTCTCTACGAAGACTGCCCGGCCAAACCTGGGTAGAATTTGCCCGGCAAAAGAAGGTAGCTCTAGAGCGATGGTTGAGGTCATCGGGGTGTGATACTATGGAGCGTCTGATGCAGTTGATCTTGCAAGAAGAATTTCAGAACTCTCTGACGGGCGATGTACACTCCTTTGTTATCGAACACCAGACTGCAGATGTGTTGGCCTCTGCTTCTCTAGCTGATCACTTCGAGATAACCTCTCAATTGACCAAGGAAAAAGGGTCTAGAGAGAAAGCCAGGTTATGTTCTCCTAAGAGTCAGTCTTTCTCTCCTAGGAAAATGGCCAGAGTGCCACTGTACTAGAGGGCAGAGTGCCACTGTACTAGAGGGCAGAGTGCCACTGTACTAGAGGCCAGAGTGGCACTGTACTAGAGGCCAGAGTGGCACTGTACTAGAGGCCAGAGTGGCACTGTACTAGAGGCCAGAGTGGCACTGTACTAGAGGCCAGAGTGGCACTGTACTAGAGGCCAGAGTGCCACTGTACTAGAGGCCAGAGTGCCACTGTACTAGAGGCCAGAGTGCCACTGTACTAGAGGGCAGAGTGCCACTGTACTAGAGGCCAGAGTGCCACTGTACTAGAGGCCAGAGTGCCACTATACTAGAGGCCAGAGTGGCACTGTACTAGAGGCCAGAGTGCCACTGTACTAGAGGCCAGAGTGCCACTGTACTAGAGGCCAGAGTGGCACTGTACTAGAGGCCAGAGTGCCACTGTACTAGAGGCCAGAGTGCCACTGTACTAGAGGCCAGAGTGCCACTGTACTAGAGGGCAGAGTGCCACTGTACTAGAGGGCAGAGTGCCACTGTACTAGAGGCCAGAGTGCCACTGTACTAGAGGGCAGAGTGCCACTGTACTAGAGGGCAGAGTGCCACTGTACTAGAGGGCAGAGTGCCACTGTACTAGAGGGCAGAGTGCCACTGTACTAGAGGCCAGAGTGCCACTGTACTAGAGGCCAGAGTGCCACTGTACTAGAGGCCAGAGTGCCACTGTACTAGAGGCCAGAGTGCCACTGTACTAGAGGCCAGAGTGCCACTGTACTAGAGGCCAGAGTGCCACTGTACTAGAGGGCAGAGTGCCACTGTACTAGAGGCCAGAGTGCCACTGTACTAGAGGCCAGAGTGCCACTGTACTAGAGGCCAGAGTGCCACTGTACTACAAAGGCTTCACAAGAGTACAAAATGTCATTAAATTTTGCACTGGCCATTTTTACTTCTTTTTTTTTACATGGAATTAAAATTCTTGGGTCACAAAAATATTTGCATCACTCTATGTGGAATTTTTCATTTAGACTTCCATGAAAAAACTGACCCGGGAGAAAGCTCTTCATCCCAGGAACTGGAGTGACTCGAGGAGTCTGGCTGTGTGGGTAAAGTACTGTGTTCTCTGATATATATATATATATATATATATATATATATATATATATATATATATATATATATATATATATATATATATATATATATATATATATATATATATAGATAGATACATAGATACATAGATAACAGAGCCACAAGTATCTTCTCTACTCGTGTCTCTAAATTCTCTGCAAGTGGTAAAGTTAGAGAGAGAGAGAGAGAGAGAGAGAGAGAGAGAGAGAGAGAGAGAGAGAGAGAGAGAGAGAGATGTCTGGGAACGTAATCCACCTTTTGAGGTAATCTGAAAAGTTACATTATAACTCTCAAGAGAGAGGCACTGTGGAGTTAGGATGAGGATGGAGGAGAAGAGAGTGCCAGGGAGGGAGATGTGTGGTATACTACAGTCCATCCTGCAGTCTATACTACAGTTCATCCTACAATCTATACTACAGTTGATCCTACAGTCTATACTACAGTTCATCCTACAGTCTATACTACAGTCCATCCTGCAGTCTATACTACAGTCCATCCTGCAGTCTATACTACAGTCCATCCTGCAGTCTATACTACAGTTCATCCTGCAGTCTATACTACAGTCCATCCTGCAGTCTATACTACAGTCCATCCTGCAGTCTATACTACAGTCCATCCTGCAGTCTATACTACAGTCCATCCTGCAGTCTATACTACAGTCCATCCTGCAGTCTATACTACAGTCCATCCTGCAGTCTATACTACAGTCCATCCTGCAGTCTATACTACAGTCCATCCTGCAGTCTATACTACAGTCCATCCTGCAGTCTATACTACAGTCCATCCTGCAGTCTATATTACAGTCCATCCTGCAGTCTATACTACAGTCCATCCTGCAGTCTATACTACAGTCCATCCTGCAGTCTATACTACAGTCCATCCTACAGTCTATACTGCGATCCATCCTACTGTCTATACTACAGTTCATCCTACAGTTCATACTCAAGTCCATCCTGCAGACTGTAAAGCAGTCCATCCTACAGTCTATACTGCAGTTCGTCCTAAAGACCATGCTACAGACCATCCTACAAGCCATCCTGAAGATCATCCTACAGACCATCCTACAGATCATCCTCTAGACCATCCTACAGATCATCCTACAGATCATCCTACAGACCATCCTACAGAACATCCTACAGATCATCCTACAGACCATCCTACAGACCATCCTACAGATCATTCTACAGACCATCCTACAGAAAATCCTACAGAACATCCTACAGACCATCCTACAGACCCACTACAGATCATCCTACAGATCATCTTACTGACCATCCTACAGACCCACTACAGACCATCCTAGAGACCATCCTAGAGACCATCCTAGAGACCATCCTAGAGACCATCCTAGAGACCATCCTAGAGACCATCCTAGAGACCATCCTAGAGACCATCCTAGAGACCATCCTACAGACCATCCTACAGACCATCCTACAGAGTATCCTGCAGACCATCCTACAGGCCATCCTACAGATCATCCTACAGACGATCCTACAGACCATACTGCAGAGCATCCTTCAGAGCATCCTACAGAGCATCCTACAGAGCATCTTACAGAGCATCCTACAGAGTATCCTACAGAGCATCCTACAGACCATACTACAGAGCATCCTACAGACCATCCTACAGACCATTCTACATAGCATCCTACAGACCATCCTACAGACCATACTACAGAGCATCCTACAGACCATACTACAGAGCATCCTACAGACCATACTACATAGCATCCTACAGACCATCCTACAGACCATACTACAGAGCATCCTACAGACCATCCTACAGACCATACTACAGAGCATCCTACAGAGCATCTTACAGAGCATCCTACAGAGTATCCTACAGAGCATCCTACAGACCATACTACAGAGCATCCTACAGACCATCCCACAGACCATACTACATAGCATCCTACAGACCATCCTACAGACCATACTACAGAGCATCCTACAGACCATACTACAGAGCATCCTACAGACCATACTACATAGCATCCTACAGACCATCCTACAGACCATACTACAGAGCATCCTACAGACCATCCTACAGACCATACTACATAGCATCCTACAGACCATCCTACAGACCATACTACAGAGCATCCTACAGACCATCCTACAGACCATACTACATAGCATCCTACAGACCATCCTACAGACCATACTACAGAGCATCCTACAGACCATCCTACAGACCATACTACAGAGCATCCTACAGACCATCCTACAGACCATACTACATAGCATCCTACAGACCATCCTACAGACCATACTACAGAGCATCCTACAGACCATCCTACAGACCATCCTACAGACCATCCTACAGGTCATCCTACACAACTTCCAGCTTGATCGTGGGAGTCTTGCTACCAGCTTAGTGGTAAAGCTGCGTAAAGCTTCAATTACACTGATTGAAGAGAGAGGGAATGAGAGAGAGAGAGAGAGAGAGAGAGAGAGAGAGAGAGAGAGAGAGAGAGAGAGAGAGAGAGACAGAGAGACAGAGAGAGAGAGAGACAGACAGACATACAGAGAGAGAGAGAGAGAGAGAGAGAGAGAGAGAGAGAGAGAGAGACAGACAGACAGACAGACAGAGAGAGACAGAGAGACAGAGAGACAGAGAGAGAGACAGAGACAGAGATAACTCTTTCAGGAGAGATCTTCTCTTATCTCTCAGTTTAACGTAGAAGAGAAGAGAAGTTTTGGTGGTGGTATTTTATAATAATTATATTATTATTATTATTATTATTATTATTATTATTATTATTATTATTATTATTATTACTGTTATTATTGTTAATAGTACTATTATAATTACTATTGTAATTGTTATTATTATTATTATTATTATTATTATTATTATTATTATTATTATTATATTCACTAATATCTCAATGAGGGAAAATTTAATTTGCAAGCTAAGATCTTCACTTAAATTATTTGAACTGTAAAACAATTATAATTAATCTCTCTCCTGACTCTATTAAACTTAATTAACACAAAATTCAAGTATGATGATAATATCTTTCACAGATCAGCTTAATAATGTAAAACGTAGTAGTTATCAGCTCTTTATTTATTTCTAATAACAGAAAAGTTTTTATCTCGGAGCCCAGCGGTGTTTAGCATCTATCAGGGATGCTGGGGCCACTTATCGAGCCATTGAAAGCGTGAGGGGCCACTTATCGAGCATCGAAAGGCATCGGGGGGCCGCTTATCAAGCATTGGTAGGGCGTCGAGAGCCACTTATTGAGCATTGGAAGGGATCGGGGGGCCATTTATCGAGCATTGAAAGGAGAACCACTCGTTGAGCATTGCGAGGCTTCGAGGGGCCACTTATCGAGCGCTGAAGGGCATCGAGGGCCACTTATTGAGCATTGAAACGCATCAAGGGCCACTTATCGAGCGTTGAGACTCATCGAGGGCCATTTAACAAGCACTAAAATGACTCGCGAAATCGTGATGACACGATTGCAAACAAACCATACCACGGGCGGGATTGAACCCGCGGTCAGAGAGTTTTGAGACTCTCTGACCGCGGGTTCAATCCCGCCCGTGGTATAGTAAGAACTAAAATGACTTGAGAGCCATTTATCGAGCATTTAATGGCTTGGAAGGCCACTTCTCGAGCATTTAAACTTTGAAGGCACTTATTGAGCATTTAAGGTCCTTCAAGTCCCTTATCGAGCATTTAAAGGCCACGAAGTCCCCTTGTCGAGCATTTAAGGGCCTCGAAGGCCACTTGTCGAGCATTATCAGGCATTAGAGACCATTTATCGAGAACTGAAACGAGCATTGAAATGCGTCAAGGGCCACTTATCGAGCGTTGCTAGGTATGAACGGCCACTTACCGAGCTGAGCATCTATGGCCATTTATCGAGCATTATACGTGGATGTATTTACATGCTCTTATTGTCCCTTTAAAAATGGCCTTTTCGCGTCTTCCAATCCCATTTTAAATTAACTTCTATTATTCCATCATTACGTATGTTGTACATCATAAATGATAATAATGATGGTGATGATGGTGGTAATGATTTTAGTAGTGGTGGTAATATGGTGGTAGAGGTGTTAGTAGTGATAGTAGCGGTGTTAGTAGTGGTGGTAGTAGAGTATGGTGGTAGATGTGTTAGTAATAACTGTTAGTAGTGGTGGTAGTGGTGGTATTAGTGGTGATGGTAGTGGTGTTAGTAGTGGTGCTATTAGTGGTGGTAGTGGTGTTAGTAGTAGTGGTAGTGGTGTTAGTAGTGGTGTTAGTGGTAGTGTTATTAGTGGTAGTAGTGGTGTTAGTAATGGTGTTAGTAGTGGTGTTAGTAATGGTGTTAGTAGTGGTGTTAGTAATGGTGGTAGTGTTGGTGGCAGAGGTGGTGGTAATGGAAGAGGTGATGGTAGGGGTGTTATTGGTGGTAGTGGTGTTAGTAGTGGTGGTGATGGTGGTAGTGATGGTGGTAGTGATGGTGGTAGAGAAGATAACAAGGGCATTAAGAAGATCAGTGTTGACACTATCACCAGGCAACACTTGGCCACAACACCACCAACTGTGTGTGGCAGAACACACACCACCTTGCAGAGCGAAAACTCCTTTCAGGCTACATTTAGCTCTGTAATAGAGCTTCATCAAGAGCGAAACGTCGCCGCCGTATAGAGCTTGGCTCTACGTACACCCTTTATACCAGACTTGCTTCTCACATCAAACAATACTCTCTGACGATTCTCTCAAAATTCTGCTAACAGGATATATACATTGAGGGGTGTATGTCTCTCAGTGTATATACACTGAAAGGTGTATGTTTCTCAGTGTATATACACTGAAAGGTGTATGTTTCTCAGTGTACTTACACTGAGTTTAATCAGTATTTTAGGTATTAAAGTATTCTTGACTGGTGGTGAACAGGTGACATACAGCCTTAATGACCATCGTGTAGTAGATAGGCTTTAAACCAACCAACCAACTAACACATACCACAAATCAATAAAAAGTAACCAACAACCAATCGGTAAACGTACATGAATAACTCCTCAGGTTTCAAGCCTATCGATTACTCAAGGTAAGAGAGAGTGAAGGAAGGATCGTGATTCACAGGCTGAGGGAAGGATCGTGATTCACAGACTGAGGATAGGATCGTGATTCACAGGCTGAGGGAAGGATCGTGATTCACAGACTGAGGGAAGGATCGTGATTCACAGACTGAGGGAAGGATCATGATTCAGTGACTGAGGGAAGGATCGTGATTCAGTGACTGAGGGAAGGATCGTGATTCACAGACTGAGGGAAGGATCGTGATTCACAGACTGAGGGAAGGATCGTGATACAGTGACTGAGGGAAGGATCGTGATTCACAGACTGAGGGAAGGATCGTGATACACGATCGTGATTCACACTGAGGGAAGGATCGTGATTCACAGGCTGAGGGAAGGATCGTGATTCACAGACTGAGGGAAGGATCGTGATTCACAGACTGAGGGAAGGATCGTGATTCACAGACTGAGGGAAGGATCGTGATTCACAGACTGAGGGAAGGATCGTGATTCACAGACTGAGGGAAGGATCGTGATTCACAGACTGAGGGAAGGATCGTGATTCACAGACTGAGGGAAGGATCGTGATTCACAGACTGAGGGAAGGATCGTGATTCACAGACTGAGGGAAGGATCGTGATACAGAGAGATAAAAGAAATAACTTGATTTTGCAGACCGCGAGAAGAAAGGTTTGGTTAGGTAAGATTTGTCAGGAAACAGAACAAGTGTTTCCTGGCGCGGGTCTTAGTCATATGATGACCCACAGCTGGAGCTTTTGGTCATCTGACCGAGGCCTTCCGCTGGCTTACTCCTCCACCCCTTTAATATTATGGTTATGATTATAACCCTTTTTGATATGAGAGAAGACTGGGAGGAGAGAGACGTCTCCAAAACTGAGAGATATATGACTTTGCTTTGACCTTGAGAGATCAGTTTGTGGACTGAGAGTCTGCAGCGAGGCAGAGAGTAAAAAGAACCAAGTTGAACCACAAATGAATCGCTTTAAAACAAGAGTTTCTGAACACTCTCCAACAGCAATCAAACACAGTGTCCATAAGAGCGCCAAGCAGAGCTAGGTAGAGTCAGTTTAATAAACCCGAATATAGAGCTAAGAGTGGAAACAAGAGTCCTTTCTGAAGACTATATCCTTTGATCAGTGTCGACACAGGTTTTGACATCCATCATAGACTGAGAATCTCGACACATAACCGCATATATACTTACGTAATATATGACACAATACTCCTGACGTATGCAAAACAGAATAGGCCTCAAGGATATTCATTTTCGTGAATATATTCCCGAATCTGCTCTCCCTCCAAGGTAGACCAGACCTTCAATTCCACGCTGTGGGTTTGTCAACAGGACCGTTGGTCCACTCCTGTTATGAGGCTTTGGAGTGGTGAAACTGGTGTTTGTGTTGCAGTAGTGTATGGGGCGGAAGGTTTTAAAGGGGTTCGAAGAAGGGGTTGGATAGTAGGGGATGTGGATGGTAGGGGGAGGTTGGATAGAAGAGGGGACGAGGAGGAGAGACGGGGATATGGATAGGAGGAAGCAAGGATGTCTTCACATCCTTTGAAAACAAGCACACACACACACACACACACACACACACACACACACACACACACACACACACACACACACACACACACACACACAAATACTAAGGGGAATTAAGAAGGTGGACAGAGACAGGATGTTCTAGAGATGTGACACAGAAACAAGGGGTCACAACTGAATGTTGAAAACTCAGATGAGTCACAGTGATGTTAGGAAGTATTTCTTTCGTCACAAAGTTGTTAGGAAGTGGAGCAATCTGGAGAGTAATGAAGGGGAGGCAGGATCCATACACAGCTTTAAGAGGAAGTTCGATAAAGCCCATTGGAGCAGGGAGAGTGACCTAGTAGCGACCAGTGAAGAGGCGCGGCCAGGAAGTATGATTCGACCCCTACAACCACAGTTAAGTGAGTACACACACACACACACACACACACACACACACACACACACACACATACACACACACACACACACACACACACAAACACATAAACACACACAAACAACTCATATATGCTTACAGGTGACTCTAAACAACTATATAACGTTCTATATCTATATGCAAATTCACTTCCGACCTGACAAGCCACACCAACTTAGAAATAGCTCATAGGAAAATAAATTGGATGCGGAACTACTGGCGTTGCTGTGAGGAAAATGGAATTCAGGACAAGTTTGTGAGTGTAGGTGAAGGTGTAGGGGAGGGTGTAGGTGAAGGTGTAGGTGAAGGTGTAGGTGAAGGTGTAGGTGAAGGTGTAGGTGAAGGTGTAGGGGAGGGTGTAGGTGAAGGAGTAGGTGAAGGTGTAGGTGAAGGAGTAGGTGTAGGTGAGGGTGTAGATGAAGGTGAAGGTGAAGGTGTAGGTGAAGGAGTAGGTGTAGGTGAGGGTGTAGATGAAGGTGTAGGTGAAGATATAGGTGAAGGTGTAGGGGAGGGTGTAGGTGAAGGTGTAGGTGAAGGTATAGGTGAAGGAGTAGGTGTAGGTGAGGGTGTAGATGAAGGTGAAGGTGAAGATATAGGTGAAGGTGTAGGGGAGGGTGTAGGTGAAGGTGTAGGTGAAGGTATAGGTGAAGGAGTAGGTGTAGGTGAGGGTGTAGATGAAGGTGAAGGTGAAGATATAGGTGAAGGTGTAGGGGAGGGTGTAGGTGAAGGTGTAGGGGAGGGTGTAGGTGAAGGTGTAGGTGAAGGTATAGGTGAAGGAGTAGGTGAAGGTGTAGGGGAGGGAGTAGGTGAAGGTGTAGGTGATGGAGTAGGTGAAGGTGTAGGTGAAAGTGTAGGTGAAGGTGAAGGTGAAGGTGTAGGGGAGGGTGTAGGTGAAGGTGTAGGGGAAGGTGTAAGTGAAGGTGTAGGTGAAGGTGTAAGTGACGGTGTAGATGAAGGTGTAGGTGAAGGTGTAGGTGAAGGTGTAGGTGAAGGTGTAGGTGAAGGTGTAAGTGACGGTGTAGGTGAAGGTGTAGGTGAAGGTGTAAGTGAAGGTGTAGGTGAAGGTGCAGGTGAAGGTGTAGGTGAAGGTGTAAGTGAAGGTGTAAGTGAAGGTGTAGGTGAAGGTGTAGGTGAAGGTGTAGGTGAAGATGTAGGGCAGGGTGTAAGTGAAGGTGTAGGTGAAGGTGTAAGTGAAGGTGTAGGTGGAGGTGTAGGTGAAGGTGTAGGGGAAGGTGTAGGTGAAGGTGTAGGTGAAGGTGTAAGTGACGGTGTAGATGAAGGTGTAGGTGAAGGTGTAGGTGAAGGTGTAGGTGAAGGTGTAAGTGAAGGTGTAAGTGACGGTGTAGGTGAAGGTGTAGGTGAAGGTGTAAGTGAAGGTGTAGGTGAAGGTGCAGGTGAAGGTGTAGGTGAAGGTGTAAGTGAAGGTGTAAGTGAAGGTGTAGGTGAAGGTGTAGGTGAAGGTGTAGGTGAAGATGTAGGGCAGGGTGTAAGTGAAGGTGTAGGTGAAGGTGTAAGTGACGGTGTAGGTGAAGTTGTAGGTGAAGGTGAAGGTGTAGGGGAGGTTGTAGGTGAAGGTGTAGGTGAAGGTGTAGGTAGAGGTGTAAGTGAAGGTGTAAGTGACGGTGTAGGTGAAGGTGTAGGTGAAGGTGTAGGGGAGGGTGTAGGTGAAGGTGTAGGTGAAGGTGTAAGTGACGGTGTAGGTGAAGGTGTTGGTGAAGGTGTAGGTGAAGGTATAAATGAAGGTGTAAGTGAAGGTGTAGGTGAAGGTGTAGGTGAACGTGTAGGGAAGGGTGTAGGTGAAGGTGTAAGTGAAGGTGTAAGTGACGGTGTAGATGAAGGTGTAGGTGAAGGTGTAGGTGAAGGTGTAGGTGAAGGTGTAAGTGAAGGTGTAAGTGACGGTGTAGGTGAAGGTGTAGGTGAAGGTGTAGGTGAAGGTGTAGGGGAGGGTGTAGGTAAAGGTGTAGGTGAAGGTGTAGGTGAAGGTGTAGGTGAAGGTGTAAGTGAAGGTGTAAGTGACGGTGTAAGTGAAGGTGTAGGTGAAGGTGTAGGTGAAGGTGTAGGTGAAGGTGTAGGTGAAGGTGTACTGGAGGGTGTAGGTGAAGGTGTAGGTGAAGGTGTTGGTGAAGGTGTAGGTGTAAAAGTAAGTGAAGGTGAGAGTGAAGGTGTAGGGCAGGGTGTAAGTGAAGGTGTAGGTGAAGGTGTAAGTGACGGTGTAGGTGAAGGTGTAGGTGAAGGTGAAGGTGAAGGTGTAGGTGAAGGTGTAAGTGAAGGTGTAGGTGAAGGTGTAGGTGAAGGTGTAGGGGAGGGTGTAGGTGAAGGTGTAGGTGAAGGTGTAAGTGACGGTGTAGATGAAGGTGTAGATGAAGGTGTAGGTGAAGGCGTAAGTGAAGGTGTAGGTGAATGTGTAGGTGAAGGTGTAGGGGAGGGTGTAGGTGAAGGTGTAGGTGAAGGTGTAAGTGACGGTGTAGGTGAAGGTGTAGGCGAAGGTGTAGGTGAAGGTGTAGGTGAAGGTGTAAGTGAAGGTGTAAGTGACGGTGTAGGTGAAGGTGTAGGTGAAGGTGTAAGTGAAGGTGTAGGTGAAGGTGTAAGTGACGGTGTAGGTGAAGGTGTAGGTGAAGGTGAAGTGAAGGTGTAGGTGAACGTGCAGTTGAAGGTGTAGGTGAAAGTGTAAGTGAAGGTGTAGTGACGGTGTAGGTGAAGGTGTAGGTGAAGGTGTAGGGCAGGGTGTAAGTGAAGGTGTAGGTGAAGGTGTAAGTGACGGTGTAGGTGAAGGTGTAGGTGAAGGTGAAGGTGAAGGTGTAGGGGAGGTTGTAGGTGAAGGTGTAGGTGAACGTGTAGGTAGAGGTGTAAGTGAAGGTGTAAATGACGGTGTAGGTGAAGGTGTAGGGGAGGGTGTATGTGACGGTGTAGGTGAAGGTGTTGGTGAAGGTGTAGGTGAAGGTATAGATGAAGGTGTAAGTGAAGGTGTAGGTGAAGGTGTAGGTGAACGTGTAGGGGAGGGTGTAGGTGAAGGTGTAAGTGAAGGTGTAAGTGACGGTGTAGGTGAAGGTGTAGGTGAAGGTGTAGGTGAAGGTGTAGGTGAAGGTGTAAGTGAAGGTGTAAGTGACGGTGAAGGTGTAGGTGAAGGTGTAGATGAAGGTGAAGGGGAGGGTGTAGGTGAAGGTGTAGGTGAAGTTGTAGGTGAAGGTGAAGGTGTAAGTGAAGGTGTAAGTGACGGTGTAAGTGAAGGTGCAGGTGAAGGTGTAGGTGAAGGTGTAGGTGAAGGTGTAGGTGAAGGTGTACGGGAGGGTGTAGGTGAAGGTGTAGGTGAAGGTGTTGGTGAAGGTCAGGTGGAGGAGTAAGTGAAGGTGTAGGTGAAGGTGTAGGTGAAGGTGTAAGTGAAGGTGTAGGCGAAGGTGAAAGTGAAGGTGTAGGTGAAGGTGTAGGTGAAGGTGTAGGTGAAGGTGCAGGTGTAGGGGAGGGTGTAGGTGAAGGTGTAAGTGAAGGTGTAGGTGTAGGTGAATGTGTAGGTGAAGGTATAGTTGTAGGTGAACGTGTAGGTGAAGGTGTAGGTGAAGGTGTAGGTGAAGATGAAGGTGTAGGTGAAGGTGTAGGTGTAGGTGTAGGCTGGGATACGTCAGAGACACACGGCTGGGATACGTCAGAGACACACGGCTGGGATACGTCAGAGACACACGGCTGGGATACGTCAGAGACACACGGCTGGGATACGTCAGAGACACACGGCTGGGATATGTCAGAGACACACGGCTGGGATATGTCAGAGACACACGGCTGGGATACGTCAGAGACACACGGCTGGGATACGTCAGAGACACACGGCTGGGATACGTCAGAGACACACGGCTGGGATATGTCAGAGACACACGGCTGGGATATGTCAGAGACACACGGCTGGGATACGTTAGAGACACACGGCTGGGATATGTCAGAGACACACGGCTGGGATACGTCAGAGACACACGGCTGGGATATGTCAGAGACACACGGCTGGGATACGTCAGAGACTCACGGCTGGGATATGTCAGAGACACACGGCTGGGATACGTCAGAGACACACGGCTGGGATACGTCAGAGACACACGGCTGGGATACGTCAGAGACACACGGCTGGGATACGTCAGAGACACACGGCTGGGATACGTCAGAGACACACGGCTGATATACGTCAGAGACACACGGCTGGTATACGTCAGAGACACACGGCTGGGATACGTCAGAGACACACCGCCGGTATACGTCAGAGACACACGGCTGGGATACGTCAGAGACACACGGCTGGGATACGTCAGAGACACACGGCTGGGATACGTCAGAGACACACGGCTGGGATACAGCCCTGAGCACAGGTTACAAATATTTTTGTAATATGAGACGAGCTAAACGCTGTTGATAATGTGTGAGTGTTGCAAATGTTGCAAGTTTTGCAAGGCTGTGTTGCGAGAGAGAATGATAGACAGACACATACTCATACATGATCATACACGTTGCCATGCATCAATCATACCTATGCAAAATTTATTTCTTTTTTTTTCAGTAAGAATATTGAGAAAAGAGAGAAAGATGTACTCTAATTCTAATTAATACCAGTATTAGAATTGATTAAACTATATGTCTTTATGTCATGGAAGCTGATTGAATTCCCAGGTATTGTGTGTGTGTGTGTGTGTGTGTGTGTGTGTGTGTGTGTGTGTGTGTGTGTGTGTGTGTGTGTGTGTGTGTGTGTGTGTGTGTGTGTGTGTGTGTGTGTGTGTGTGTGTGTGTGTGTGTGTGTGTGTGTGTGTGTGTGTGTGTGTGTGTGTGTGTGGTGTGTGTGTGTGTGTGTGTGTGTGTGTGTGTGTGTGTGTGTGTGTGTGTGTGTGTGTGTGTGTGTGTGTGTGTGTGTGTGTGTGTGTGTGTGTGTGTGTGTGTGTGTGTGTGTGTGTGTGTGTGTGTGTGTGTGTGTGTGTGTGTGTGTGTGTGTAGGACATCAAATGACAAATTACCTGCTAATAACAACCCCAATATAAGCGTCACTAAGGGCGTCTATTAAGGGCAAGATATATATAATTTCACCTTAATGAGTTGACCTTCCCTATTTCCGCAAAATCTACATAATTAATATATGCAAATTTGTCTCCCCCTCAAACTTCTTTGTCTCCTGATCTCTCTTTGTCACTCAGGAACGTTATCAGGTGAGCCACTTAGATCATCTTCTGGGTGTATACAGGACGTACACAGTGGCCTGGAATACGTACAAATATGCTCTCTCACACACACAGATAAACGCTGACGAAATAAGAGAAAGATTTATCTCCCCCTGAGAGATAAATCTTTTCGGTTCTGTACTTGTTATCTCCCTGAGAGACAATACTCTACGGTTCAGTACCCGTCATCTCACTGAGAGAGGAAATGTCTACTGTCCAGGACCCATCATCTGTCCTAGAGATTAAACTACTGTCCTGGACCCCGCCATCTCCCTGAGAGACAAAAGTCTTAAGGCCTGGACCAAATCATCTCCCTGGAAGACAAAAGTCTTAAGTCCTAGACCATATCATCTCCCTGTGAGACAAAAGTCTTAAGTCCTCTGGACCAAATCATCTCCCTGGGAGACAAAAGTCTTAAGTCCTCTGGACCAAATCATCTTCCTGGGAGACAAAAGTCTTAAGTCCTCTGGACCAAATCATCTTCCTGGGAGACAAAAGTCTTAAGTCCTCTGGACCAAATCATCTTCCTGGGAGACAAAAGTCTTAAGTCCTCTGGACCAAATCATCTTCCTGGGAGACAAAAGTCTTAAGTCCTCTGGACCAAATCATCTTCCTGGGAGACAAAAGTCTTAAGTCCTCTGGACCAAATCATCTTCCTGGGAGACAAAAGTCTTAAGTCCTCTGGACCAAATCATCTTCCTGGGAGACAAAAGTCTTAAGTCCTCTGGACCAAGTCATCTTCCTGGGAGACAAAAGTCTTAAGTCCTCTGGACCAAATCATCTTCCTGGGAGACAAAAGTCTTAAGTCCTCTGGACCAAATCATCTTCCTGGGAGACAAAAGTCTTAAGTCCTCTGGACCAAATCATCTTCCTGGGAGACAAAAGTCTTAAGTCCTGGACCAAATTATCTCCCTGTGAGACGATAGTCATGTCCAGCTTAATGACCCTTGCTAAGTAACATCTCATCATTAGTCCTGAATATTATGTGTGAAACAATTATCTCTTAACAGAGAGAGACGGAGAGACAGAGACAGAGACAGAGACAGAGACAGAGACAGAGATAAAAATGTATTCTGATTCTGAGACATAAAATATAGCATTTTTGAAGCCATATATAGAAACATATTTAAGCATATGTTAAAGTATTTCAAAATAAAATTGAAGCATATTTTGATAGACTAATATAACCAAGGTGGTATAATATAACCAAGGTGGTATAATATATTATATCACCTTGGTTATATTATACCACCTTGGTTATATCATATTATATCACCAAGGTGATATAATATAACCAAGGTGGTATAATATAACCAAGGTGGTATAATATAACCAAGGTGGTATAATATAACCAAAGTGGTATAATATAACCAAGGTGGTATAATATAACCAAGGTGGTATAATATAACCAAAGTGGTATAATATAACCAAGGTGGTATAATATAACCAAGCTATTATAATATAACCAAGGTGGAATAATATAACCAAGGTGCTTTAATATAACCAAGATAGTATAATATAACCAAGGTGGTATATATATATATATATATATATATATATATATATATATATATATATATATATATATATATATATATATATATATATATATATATATATATATATATATATATATATCAACGTGGTATAATATAACCAAGGTGGTATAATAATTAAGCTGGTATAATATAACCAAGGTGGTATAATAATTAAGCTGGTATAATATAACCAAGGTGGTATAATAATTAAGCTGGTATAATATAATCAAGGTGGTATAATATAACCAAGGTGTTACAATAATTAAGCTGGTATAATATAACCAAGGTGGTATAATAATTAAGCTGGTATAATATAACCAAGGTGGTATAATATAACCAAGGTGGTATAATAATTAAGCTGGTATAATATAACCAAGGTGGTATGATAATTAAGCTGGTATAATATAGCTAAGGTGGTATAATAATTAAGCTGGTATAATATAACTAAGGTGGTATAATAATTAAGCTGGTATAATATAACTAAGGTTGTATAATAATTAAATTGGTATAATATAACTAAGTTGGTATAATAATTAAGCTGGTATAATATAACTAAGGTGGTATAATAATTAAGCTGGTATAATATAACTAAGGTTGTATAATAATTAAATTGGTATAATATAACTAAGTTGGTATAATAATTAAGCTGGTATAATATAACTAAGGTGGTATAATAATTAAGCTGGTATAATATAACTAAGGTTGTATAATAATTAAATTGGTATAATATAACTAAGTTGGTATAATAATTAAGCTTGTATAATATAACCAAGGTGGTATAATAATTAAGCTTGTATAATATAACCAAGGTGGTATAATAATTAAGCTGGTATAATATAACCAAGGTGGTATAATAATTAAGCTGGTATAATATAACCAAGGTGGTATAATAATTAAGCTGGTATAATATAACCAAGGTGGTATAATAATTAAGCTGGTATAATATAACCAAGGTGGTATAATAATTAAGCTGGTATAATATAACCAGCCGGTGAAGTCATAATCG
>NW_027195148.1:275000-282500 GCF_038502225.1 Cherax quadricarinatus | reverse complement strand
ATGGTAACACAGTATCTCAGTTATTCCTCAGCATCCACAGTGATGCTGGCAGGATGGTAACACAGTATCTCAGTTATTTCCCTCAGCATCCACAGTGATGCTGGCAGGATGGTAACACAGTATCTCAGTTACTTCCCTCAGCATCCACAGTGATGCTGGCAGGATGGTAACACAGTATCTCAGTTACTTCCCCCAGCATCCACAGTGATGCTGGCAGGATGGTAACACAGTATCTCAGTTACTTCCCTCAGCATCCACAGTGATGCTGGCAGGATGGTAACACAGTATCTCAGTTACTTCCTCAGCATCCACAGTGATGCTGGCAGGATGGTAACACAGTATCTCAGTTATTCCTCAGCATCCACAGTGATGCTGGCAGGATGGTAACACAGTATCTCAGTTACTTCCTCAGCATCCACAGTGATGCTGGCAGGATGGTAACACAGTATCTCAGTTACTTCCCTAAGCATCCACAGTGATGCTGGCAGGATGGTAACACAGCATCTCAGTTACTTCCTCAGCATCCACAGTGATGCTGGCAGGATGGTAACACAGTATCTCAGTTACTTCCTCAGCATCCACAGTGATGCTGGCAGGATGGTAACACAGTATCTCAGTTATTCCCTCAGCATCCACAGTGATGCTGGCAGGATGGTAACACAGTATCTCAGTTATTTCCCTCAGCATCCACAGTGATGCTGGCAGGATGGTAACACAGTATCTCAGTTATTTCCCTCAGCATCCACAGTGATGCTGGCAGGATGGTCACACAGTATCTCAGTTACTTCCCCTCAGCATCCACAGTGATGCTGGCAGGATGGTCACACAGCATCTCAGTTACTTCCCTCAGCATCCACAGTGATGCTGGCAGGATGGTAACACAGAATCTCAGTTATTTCCCTCAGCATCCACAGTGATGCTGGCAGGATGGTAACACAGAATCTCAGTTACTTCCCTCAGCATCCACAGTGCTGCTGGCAGGATGGTAACTCAGTATCTCAGTTACGTCCCCTCATCATCCACAGTGATGCTGGCAGGATGGTAACACAGTATCTCAGTTACTTCCCCTCAGCATCCACAGTGATGCTGGCAGGATGGTAACGCAGTATCTCAGTTACTTCCCCTCAGCATCCACAGTGATGCTGGCAGGATGGTAACGCAGTATCTCAGTTACTTCCCCTCAGCATCCACAGTGATGCTGGCAGGATGGTAACGCAGTATCTCAGTTACTTCCCCTCAGCATCCACAGTGATGCTGGCAGGATGGTAACGCAGTATCTCAGTTACTTCCCTCAGCATCCACAGTGATGCTGGCAGGATGGTAACGCAGTATCTCAGTTACTTCCCAGCATCCACAGTGATGCTGGCAGGATGGTAACGCAGTATCTCAGTTACTTCCCCTCAGCATCCACAGTGATGCTGGCAGGATGGTAACGCAGTATCTCAGTTACTTCCCTCAGCATCCACAGTGATGCTGGCAGGATGGTAACACAGCATCTCAGTTACTTCCCTCAGCATCCACAGTGATGCTGGCAGGATGGTAACACAGTATCTCAGTTACTTCCTCAGCATCCACAGTGATGCTGGCAGGATGGTAACACAGTATCTCAGTTATTCCCTCAGCATCACAGTGATGCTGGCAGGATGGTAACACAGTATCTCAGTTACTTCCCCTCAGCATCCACAGTGATGCTGGCAGGATGGTAACACAGTATCTCAGTTACTTCCCCTCAGCATCCACAGTGATGCTGGCAGGATGGTAACACAGTATCTCAGTTACTTCCCCTCAGCATCCACAGTGATGCTGGCAGGATGGTAACACAGTATCTCAGTTACTTCCCCTCAGCATCCACAGTGATGCTGGCAGGATGGTAACACAGTATCTCAGTTACTTCCCCTCAGCATCCACAGTGATGCTGGCAGGATGGTAACACAGTATCTCAGTTACTTCCCCTCAGCATCCACAGTGATGCTGGCAGGATGGTAACACAGTATCTCAGTTACTTCCCCTCAGCATCCACAGTGATGCTGGCAGGATGGTAACACAGTATCTCAGTTACTTCCCCTCAGCATCCACAGTGATGCTGGCAGGATGGTAACACAGTATCTCAGTTACTTCCCCTCAGCATCCACAGTGATGCTGGCAGGATGGTAACACAGTATCTCAGTTACTTCCCCTCAGCATCCACAGTGATGCTGGCAGGATGGTAACACAGTATCTCAGTTACTTCCCCTCAGCATCCACAGTGATGCTGGCAGGATGGTAACACAGTATCTCAGTTACTTCCCCTCAGCATCCACAGTGATGCTGGCAGGATGATAACACAGTATCTCAGTTACTTCCCCTCAGCATCCACAGTGATGCTGGCAGGATGGTAACACAGTATCTCAGTTACTTCCCCTCAGCATCCACAGTGATGCTGGCAGGATGGTAACACAGTATCTCAGTTACTTCCCCTCAGCATCCACAGTGATGCTGGCAGGATGGTAACACAGTATCTCAGTTACTTCCCCTCAGCATCCACAGTGATGCTGGCAGGATGGTAACACAGTATCTCAGCTACTTCCCCTCAGCATCCACAGTGATGCTGGCAGAATGGTGACACAGTATCTCAGCTACTTCTCCTCAGCATCCACAGTGATGCTGGCAGGATGGTAACACAGTATCTCAGTTACTTCCCCTCAGCATCCACAGTGATGCTGGCAGGAAGGTGACACAGTATCTCATTCACTTTCCTCAGCATCCACAGTGATGCTGGCAGAATGGTGACACAGTATCTCAGCTACTTCTCCTCAGCATCCACAGTGATGCTGGCAGGATGGTAACACAGTATCTCAGTTACTTCCCCTCAGCATCCACAGTGATGCTGGCAGGAAGGTGACACAGTATCTCATTCACTTTCCTCAGCATCCACAGTGATGCTGGCAGAATGGTGACACAGTATCTCAGCTACTTCTCCTCAGCATCCACAGTGATGCTGGCAGGATGGTAACACAGTATCTCAGTTACTTCCCCTCAGCATCCACAGTGATGCTGGCAGGAAGGTGACACAGTATCTCATTCACTTTCCTCAGCATCCACAGTGATGCTGGCAGAATGGTGACACAGTATCTCAGCTACTTCTCCTCAGCATCCACAGTGATGCTGGCAGGATGGTAACACAGTATCTCAGTTACTTCCCCTCAGCATCCACAGTGATGCTGTCAGGAAGGTGACACAGTATCTCATTCACTTCCCTCAGCATCCACAGTGATGCTGGCAGGAAGGTGACACAGTATCTCATTCACTTCCCTCAGCATCCACAGTGATGCTGGCAGAATGGTGACACAGTATCTCAGCTACTTCTCCTCAGCATCCACAGTGATGCTGGCAGGATAGTGACACAGTATCTCAGTTACTTCCCTCAGTATCCAAGATGATCCCGGTCCAACTGACTTGTAAGTTCTCTCTTCATTCCTTCCTTCCTTACTTCCTTCCTTCCTTCCTTCTTCTGTATTCACCTTTGTGTTCCATCAATATTTTTTTCAGAAGCTTCCCCAGGATGTGCAACATTTCGAAAAACATTTTGATGAACATTTCAACATTTATTTGCAGGAATCCAACATTCAATTTGTCATGAAAGATATCTCTCACTTTCAACCCTTGACGTCACTTGGTAATAAAACGAGTTTAAATTACATTGAAATTATATTTCTGCCTAAATTACGAAATTAATTTATCTGTTATGACTAAATATAACACATGTGGAATACATGCTTCATTCTTGCTAATTCTTGTGTGTGTGTGTGTGTGTGTGTGTGTGTGTGTGTGTGTGTGTGTGTGTGTGTGTGTGTGTGTGTGTGTGTGTGTGTGTGTGTGTGTGTGCGTGTGTGTGCGTGTGTGTATGATTACATATTCGTGGCTGCGAGATCTGAGTCTCAGCTCCTGGGCCCCACTTTGTAACTAGCCACGAACCGGAGGAAGAGGAAGATAAGATGGAGGAGCAAGAAGAGTGGGAGGAAGAAGAGGAAGAAGAGGAGGAGGAGGAAAAGGAAGAAGAGTAGGAGGAGGAAGAGGAAGAGGAGGCGGGCTGAGGTGAGTATAAATCGTGTAGGTCGGTGTAGGGTCATGTCTCTGAGAGAGACAATCTCTTGATGTGCTGCTAGTCCCTCAGGCCTGGCTGAGGTAATTGTCTCTCAGTGTGATTGTTGCTGAGGCTCCCGGGAGCTGACCTGACTGAGTGAACTGTTAACTCTCTCAGTCTTGTCTGTATACTTCCTCAGCTGTTTAGCACCCCCAGTGTTGTCTGTGTACTTCCTCAGTCACACTGTGATGACTAACCTGGTCAGTACCTTGTACCATGACAGACACTCCATGGTCAATAATATCATCAGTGTATATGCACTGTTAGATATACACACCTCAGTGTATATACACTGATTGATATAGACACCTCAGTGTATACACACTGACACACATACACACCTCAGTGTATATACACTGACAGATATACACACCTCAGTGTATACACTGGCAGATACACACAATTCAGTTTATGTACACTGACACATTTACTCCTCAGTGTATACACTCTGACAGATATACACAATTCAGTATATATACACTGACACATTTACTCCTCAGTGTATACACTCTGACAGATACACACAATTCAGTATATATACACTGACACATTTACTCCTCAGTGTATACACTCTGACAGATATATACAATTCAATGTATATACTCTGAGAGACATACAAAGCTCAGTGTATATATAATGAAAGACATACCTCTCAGTGTAAATACGCTGACAGTAGTGGTAGTAGTAGTAATAATGGTAATAGTAGCAGTAATAGTAGTAGTAGTAGTAGTAGTAGTAGTAGTAGTAGTAATATTAGTAGCAATAATAGCAGCATCAGTAGCAACAACAATAGTAGCAGCAGAAGAAGTTGTAGTGGTATTAATAGCAGTAGTAGTAGTAGTAGTAGAAGTAGTAGTAATAATAGAAGTAGTAGTAGCATTGGTGGTAGTAGTAGTAGTAGTAGCAGAGTTACTGGTAGACAGGGTAAGTAGAGTCTCCTGCTACTGGTAGTTTGGGTGACAGTATTCCACCAGACTGAATGCTCACCAAATAATTGCTGGAATATTCCTCCAGTGCAGTATTTCTCAACCATGAGACACATATGTTGCTGATCTCACGATGAGAAATGTATTCTGCTAGACATTGTGGCTTGCGTACCAAGTTACAAGGTGCAAGACACATGGTACAAGGTACGACAAGGTATAAGACACGTGGTACAAGGTACGACAAGGTACAAGACGCGTGGTACAAGGTGCGAAAAGGTACAAGACACTTGGTACAAGGTACGACAAGGTACAAGACACGTGGTACAAGGTACGACAAGGTACAAGACACGTGGTACAAGGTACGACAAGGTACAAGACACAAGACGCAAGGAACAGGACACAAGGTGAAAGACACAAGGTATAAGACACAAGGTACAAGGTGATGTCATTGTACAGGTGATGTCCGGGTATAGGTGATGTCAGGGTATAGGTGATGTCAGGGTATAGGTGATGTCAGGCTATAACTGAGGCTGAGGTGTAGGTGAGGTCAGTTTATAGGTGAGATCAGGCATGAGTAAGGTTAATTACGAGTAAGATCAGGTACGAGTAAGGTCAGGTATGAGTAACTTCAGGTATGAGTAAGGTCAGGTACGACTAAGGTCAGGTATGAGTAACTTCAGGTATGAGTAAGGTTAAGTACGAGTAAGGTCAGGTATGAGTAACTTCAGGTATGAGTAAGGTCAGGTACGAGTAAGGTCAGGTATGAGTAACTTCAGGTATAAGTAAGGTCAGGTACGAGTAGGTTAGGTATGAATAAGGTCAGGTATGAGCAAGATCAGGAATAAGTGAGGTGAGATGTGTGTTAAAATCTCACCTGCTCTCTCCTCCTCTAGCTCCTGGCCCCTAACCGCCCATCATTTACCCTGGCACCAGAGTTAATGTCAGCCTGAGATCAGGCTGTCAGGTGCATCAGTCAGCTCCAACACAAGAAAAATGGAACATCAGTCAGGTTAGACGACCATAATGCAACTCATTTATCATAATGTATGTCACCTAACATCAGTGACACACACACACACACACATACACGCACACACAATGGAGGACAGGAGGGATAGGGGAGACATGATAACGACATATAAAATACTGAGAGGAATTGACAAGGTGTATAGGGAGAGAATGTTTCAGAGATGTGACACAGCAACAAGGGGTCACAACTGGAAGTTGAAGACTCAGATGAGCCACAGGGATGTTATGAAGTATTTCTTCAGCCACAGAGTTGTCAGGAAGTGGAACAATCTGGAGAATGGTGTAGTTGAGGCAGTTACCATACATAGCTTTAAGAAGAGGTATAATAAAGCTCATGGAGCAGGGAGAGAGAGAGAGGACCTAGTAGTGACTAGCGAAAAGGCGGGGCCAAGAGCTGTGACTTGACCCCTGCAACCACAAATAGGTGAGTACACACACACACAACATTGAACCCAGCGTTCAAAAAGGCAAAGGAATATATATATATATATATATATATATATATATATATATATATATATATATATATATATATATATATATATATATATATATATATATATATACATACATCTCGATTTTTCTCCTTTTTCTAAATAGCTCTTGTTCCTCTTTATTTCTTCTATTGTCCATGGGGAAGTGGAAAAGAATCTTTCCTCCGTAAGCCATGCGTGTCGTATGAGGCGGCTAAAATGCCGGGAGCAATGGGCTAGTAACCCCTTCTCCTGTAGACATTTACTAAAAAAGAGAAGAAGAAAAACTTTATAAAACTGGGATGCTTAAATGTGCGTGGATGTAGTGCGGATGACAAGAAACAGATGATTGCTGATGTTATGAATGAAAAGAAGTTGGATGTCCTGGCCCTAAGCGAAACAAAGCTGAAGGGGGTAGGGGAGTTTCGGTGGGGGGAAATCAATGGGATTAAATCTGGAGTATCTGAGAGAATTAGAGCAAAGGAAGGGGTAGCAGTAATGTTGAATGATCAGTTATGGAAGGAGAAAAAGAGAATATGTGTAAATTCAAGAATTATGTGGATTAAAGTAAAGGTTGGATGCGAGAAGTGGGTCATAATAAGCGTGTATGCACCTGGAGAAGAGAGGAATGCAGAGAGAGATAGATTTTGGGAGATGTTAAGTGAATGTATAGGAGCCTTTGAACCAAGTGAGAGAGTAATTGTGGTAGGGGATCTGAATGCTAAAGTAGGAGAAACTTTTAGAGAGGGTGTGGTAGGTAAGTTTGGGGTGCCAGGTGTAAATGATAATGGGAGCCCTTTGATTGAACTTTGTATAGAAAGGGGTTTAGTTATAGGTAATACATATTTTAAGAAAAAGAGGATAAATAAGTATACAAGATATGATGTAGGGCGAAATGACAGTAGTTTGTTGGATTATGTATTGGTAGATAAAAGACTGTTGAGTAGAC
>NW_027195148.1:267500-270000 GCF_038502225.1 Cherax quadricarinatus | reverse complement strand
TATTGGTCAAAAGTGAAGCTTTCAACCAATAAATCCACTAGAATACAAGGCAGGCATGTACTTACAGTAGTGCTGGGAGCTGTGAGTCTAGTGATTACTGTTTGACCAGAGCCCCACACGTCACCTTTCGGGGAGGGGGGGAGGAAGAAGGAGGGGAAGGGATAGCGGGAGCTGGACTTACCCTACCTTAACAAGTAGCCGGCAATGAAACTATTGTTACTATATCGCTACTCCTATCTATTGAACTTTTCCCTCACAGTGCGTATGTGTATGTGTGTGTGTGTGTGTGTGTGTGTGTGTGTGTGTGTGTGTGTGTGTGTGTGTGTGTGTGTGTGTGTGTGTGCGTGTGTGTGTGTAAGTGTATACGTGTATAGCATCAAACATATAACATTCATCTTCTCAAGCCACTTCTTCCACGACCTCCGTTACCACACGGGAGATAGTCTTGAAACTTCCTCCGTCTTTTCAATCTCTGTTTTAATTTTTTAATTCAAGTTCCTTTAAAAAACAGAGCAGCTGTACGAGACTTAGGGCCAAGCTGCCTTCACTCACCTGCCAGACGCAAGAGGCATCCCAATTTTTTTACCAGGATGCACAAGGGCAGTAAAATGCTGAGGGAGAACAGGAAGAATGATAGAGAAGTAGATAATGGAAGAATAACGGAGAATAAATGTCATAAGGAAGGATAATGGAGAATGAAGGGGATAAGGGGAGTAATGGAGAATAAAGGGGATAAGGGGAGTAATGGAGAATAAAGGGGATAAGGGAGGATAATGGAGAATAAAGGGATAAGGAAGAATAAAGTGGATAAGGGAGAATAAAGTTGGATAAAGAAGAACAAGGGAAAGCAAATGGAGAATAAAGGGGATAAGGGGGAATAAAGTAGAATAAGAAGAAATAAGGAAAAATAAGGCAGAATAAGATAAAATATTAAAGCATAAGGTATGATAAAATAGAATAAGGCACAATTAGGGATAATAAAGGAGAATAATGAAAAAAAGGGAGAATAAGACAGAACAAGGCAGAATAAATATAAAAAATTATATTAAACGAAAATAAGGGAGAATAAAGGGGGAAAGGGATGAAAAATTAAAATAAGGAATAAGTGAAAAAGAGAGAATAAAGGCAGAAAGGGAGGATAAATGAAAATAGGGGAGAATAAGTGAAAAAAGGGAGAATAAAGGGAGGAAGGGAGGATAAATGAAAATAAGGGAGAATAAAGGGAGGAAGGGAGGATAAATGAAAATAAGGGAGAATAAAGGGAGGAAGGGAGGATAAATTAAAATAAGGGAGAATAAAGGAAGGGAGGATAAATGAAAATAAGGGAGAATAAAGGGAGGAAGGGAAAAAATGAAAATAAGGGAGAATAAAGGGAGGAAGGTAAGAAAAATGAAAATAAGGGAGAATAAAGGGAGGAAGGGAAAAAATGAAAATAAGGGAGAATAAAGGGAAGAAGGGAAGAAAAATTAAAATAAGGGAGAATAAAGGGAGGAAGGGAAGAAAAATGAAAATAAGGGAGAATAAAGGGAGGAAGGGAAGAAAAATGAAAATAAGGGAGAATACAGTCATTAATCATTATCTTCATATATACTTCATGTCTACACAATAGATAGTTGAAGTAGATTTGTCTACTTCAAAGTATCCATAGATTTTTAAAACTGGGTCTTACAGACCATCTTGAAGGGTCTGTGACCAGGTATTGTTGTAAGGTAAGAGGTCTAGATATAGCAGTGTCTTGATATAGCGGTGTCTTGATATAGCAGTGTCTTGATATGGCGGTGTCTTGATATAGCCAGGAGCTATGACTCAACCCCTGCAACTACAATTAGGTGAGTACATAACGGAACTTACAGGGAGTTCTGCCAGACCATAGACCACTGGCAAGGCCATTGAGAAGTGGTCCAATATGCCATGGTTCCAGCAAGCCATGGTCCAGCAAGGTATGGTCCAGCATGCTATGGTCCAGCAAGATATGGTCCGACATTCTATGGTCCAGCAAGATATGGTGCAACATTCTTTGGTCAAGCAACCTATGGTCCAAAATGTCATGGTCCAGCAAGCCATGAACCAGAAAGCCATGGTTCAGCATTCCAGGGTCCAGCTTTCCATGGTCCAACTTTCCATGGTCGAACTTCCCATAGTCCACCTTTTCATGGTCCAGCTTTCCATGGTCCAGCAAGCATTCCCATCACTACCTCTGGCTGAGAGAGATAAATAGAGAGAGAGAGAGAGAGAGAGAGAGAGAGAGAGAGAGAGAGAGAGAGAGAGAGAGAGAGAGAGAGAGAGAGAGAGAGAGAGAGAGAGAGAGAGAGAGAGAGAGAGAGAGAGAGAGAGAGCGAGAGAGAGAGAGAGGAGACAGAGAGAAACCACCTTCATCCTATGGGTTGAAATAAATCTATAAATTAAAGCTAGCTCTCTCTCCAGACTCAGACAGGGGATCACGGGCCACCTTAGCTTTACGAGATTTAAAGCTATAAAATCATAGCTGCAAACATAACTA
>NW_027195148.1:242500-260000 GCF_038502225.1 Cherax quadricarinatus | reverse complement strand
ACGGTGACATCACACATCCTTGTCTAAGGCCTACTTTTACTGGGAAATAATTTCCCTCTTTCCTATGTACTCTAACTTGAGCCTCACTATCCTCGTAAAAACTCTTCACTGCTTTCAGTAACCTACCTCCTACACCATACACTTGCAACATCTGCCACATTGCCCCCCTATCCACCCTGTCATACGCCTTTTCCAAATCCATAAATGCCACAAAGACCTCTTTAGCCTTATCTAAATACTGTTCACTTATATGTTTCACTGTGAACACCTGGTCCACACACCCCCTACCTTTCCTAAAGCCTCCTTGTTCATCTGCTATCCTATTCTCCGTCTTACTCTTAATTCTTTCAATAATAACTCTACCATACACTTTGCCAGGTATACTCAACAGACTTATCCCCCTATAATTTTTGCACTCTCTTTTGTCCCCTTTGCCTTTATACAAAGGAACTATGCATGCTCTCTGCCAATCCCTAGGTACCTTACCCTCTTCCATACATTTATTAAATAATTGCACCAACCACTCCATAACTATATCCCCACCTGCTTTTAATATTTATATCTTTATCCCATCAGTCCCGTTTAATTTTACCTACTGAATAATAATAATAATAATAATAATAATAATAATAATAATAATAATAATAATAATAATAATAATAATAATAATAATAATAATAATAATAGCAATAATAATAATAATAGCAATAATAATAATAG
Organism: Cherax quadricarinatus; assembly: GCF_038502225.1. Classification (NCBI taxonomy): domain Eukaryota; kingdom Metazoa; phylum Arthropoda; class Malacostraca; order Decapoda; family Parastacidae; genus Cherax; species Cherax quadricarinatus. Next base: position 259,280 of record NW_027195148.1, on the reverse strand, counting down.
CATTATTATTATTATTATTATTATTATTATTATTATTATTATTATTATTATTATTATTATTATTATTATTATTATTATTATGGATAAGAGTGCCACTCGGACTTGGTATGTAAATTAGTCTGGAAAAGCTTTGCTTGTCCTTTATCTCTCTCTCTCTCTCTCTCTCTCTCTCTCTCTCTCTCTCTCCTTAAGACTTAAAGCTTACCTTACACATTAAGTTAATTAGCTCAGAAAGGCTAAGATGCAAGTACCCGGTGTGTGTGCTCACCTATTTGTGGTTGCAGGGTCAAGACTCAGCTCCTGGCCCCGCCTCTTCACTGATCGCTATTAGGTCCTCTCTCCCCCTGCTCTATGAACTCTATCATACCTCGTCTTAAAGCTATGTATATTTCCTGCCTCCACTACATGACTTGATAGACTATTTCACTTCCTGATAACTCCATGACTGAAGAAATACTTCCTAACATCCCTGTGACTCGTCTGAGTCTTCAGCTTCCAATTGTGATCCCTTGTTTCTGTGTCCCCTCTCTGGAACATACTGTCTCTGTCCACCTTATCTATTCCTCGCAGTATTTTGTATGTCGCTATCATGTCTCCCCTAACCCTCCTGTCCTCCAGTGTCGTCAGGCAAATTTCCCTTAACCTTTCTTCGTAGGACATTCACCTTAGCTCTGGAACTAACCTTGTTGCAAACCTTTGTATTTTCTCTAATTTCTTGATGTATTTGACCAGGTGTGGGTTCCAAACTGGTGTTGGTGTGTGTGTGTGTGTGTGTGTGTGTGTGTGTGTGTGTGTGTGTGTGTGTGTGTGTGTGTGTGTGTGTGTGTGTGTGTGTGTGTGTGTGTGTGTGTGTGTGTGTATGTGTGTGTGTGTTTGTGTGTGTGTGTGTGTGTGTGTGTGTGTGTGTGTGTGTGTGTGTGTGTGTGTGTGTGTGTGTGTGTGTGTGTGTGTGTATGTGTGTGTGTTTGTGTGTGTGTGTGTGTGTGTGTGTGTGTGTGTGTGTGTGTGTGTGTGTGTGTGTGTGTGTGTGTGTGTGTGTGTGTGTGTGTATGTGTGTGTGTGTTTGTGTGTGTGTGTGTGTGTGTGTGTGTGTGTGTGTGTGTGTGTGTGTGTGTGTGTGTGTGTGTGTGTGTGTGTGTGTGTGTATGTGTGTGTGTGTTTGTGTGTGTGTGTGTGTGTGTGTGTGTGTGTGTGTGTGTGTGTGTGTGTGTGTGTGTGTGTGTGTGTGTGTGTGTGTGTGTGTGTGTGTGTGTGTGTGTGTATGTGTGTGTGTGTTTGTGTGTGTGTGTGTGTGTGTGTGTGTGTGTGTGTGTGTGTGTGTGTGTGTGTGTGTGTGTGTGTGTGTGTGTGTGTGTGTGTGTATGTGTGTGTGTGTTTGTGTGTGTGTGTGTGTGTGTGTGTGTGTGTGTGTGTGTGTGTGTGTGTGTGTGTGTGTGTGTGTGTGTGTGTGTGTTTGCAACCTCAGTCTCTCTCTTTTGTATTTCCTATTCTGATTTTTTCCTGATTCCTATTTTCACATATATTCACTGATTTGTGATGAAAATCAATCCTGTAACCCCGTGTCCTCGTATCCGGTATCCTAACTAGGGATACAGGGCTGGATGTGGCTAGTCAGCAACATGCATCAAGAGTGGTATTCCTCCTTGGAGGGATACAAGTGGAATACCCGGTATCCTAACTAGGGATACAGGGCTGGGTGTGGCTAGTCAGCAACATGCATCAAGAGTAGTATTCCTCCTTGCAGGGATACAAGTGGAATACCATTTCTCACCATAATCCCGATGGGGATTACCTCACTGGGATTACTCTATTCACAGAAGTTCCTTCCTAGTAATCCCTCTATATTCTTCTAGCTTAAGATTTTAGCTGTTTCTTAGACAGTGTCAAAGACCTTCTTGCAGCTCAGGAAAATGCAGCCTCCCTAGTTTTTTCCTTCCTAATTAATCTGCTCTCCTATAGTGGAACTCCAGTAAGCTCATAAGATGGAAAGGGCCTTTTAAAAATCCCTTCTTTCATATCCTCTTCCACCCTTACCACAAAATAAACCCCCCTACCCTTTACTCCTTTAGTTGTCCTGTCTTTTTCCCTTTAAACCCCCTTTTATACCTAGTTTTGGTCTTTATTTTCAAGTCATCCTCACGTTTCACGCGTCAGAAAGAGAATATCACAATTTTTGAGCAAAAAAATTCTCTATTTTTTCCCCATTTTTCCCCCATTTCCCGTCATATCCTTGTATATTTTCTCTTGTCCCCTTCCCCCCTCCGCCTTTTTTTTAAATGAGTTCTTTTTCCTTCTCGTTTTTTTTTTTTAATTCTTCTTTTTGCTATCTGCTCCTCTTCTAATGCTTCTTCTTGCCTTCTCCTCTTCTAATGCTTCTTCTTGTCTTCTTCTCCTCTTCTAATGCTTCTTCTTGCCTTCTCCTCTTCTAATGCTTCTTCTTGCCTTCTCCCCCTCTTCTAATGCTTCTTCTTGCCTTCTCCTCTTCTAATGCTTCTTCTTGCCTTCTCCCCCTCTTCTAATGCTTCTTCTTGCCTTCTCCCCCTCTTCTAATGCTTCTTCTTGCCTTCTCCCCCTCTTCTAATGCTTCTTCTTGCCTTCTCCCCCTCTTCTAATGCTTCTTCTTGCCTTCTCCTCTTCTAATGCTTCTTCTTGCCTTCTCCCCCTCTTCTAATGCTTCTTCTTGCCTTCTCCTCTTCTAATGCTTCTTCTTGTCTTCTTCTCCTCTTCTAATGCTTCTTCTTGCCTTCTCCTCTTCTAATGCTTCTTCTTGCCTTCTCCCCCTCTTCTAATGCTTCTTCTTGCCTTCTCCTCTTCTAATGCTTCTTCTTGCCTTCTCCCCCTCTTCTAATGCTTCTTCTTGCCTTCTCCCCCTCTTCTAATGCTTCTTCTTGCCTTCTCCCCCTCTTCTAATGCTTCTTCTTGCCTTCTCCCCCTCTTCTAATGCTTCTTCTTTCCTTCTCCTCTTCTAATGCTTCTTCTTGTCTTCTTCTCCTCTTCTAATGCTTCTTCTTGCCTTCTCCTCTTCTAATGCTTCTTCTTGCCTTCTCCCCCTCTTCTAATGCTTCTTCTTGCCTTCTCCCCCTCTTCTAATGCTTCTTCTTGCCTTCTTCTCATCTTCTAATGCTTCTTCTTGCCTTCTTCTCCTCTTCTAATGCTTCTTCTTGCCTTCTCCTCCTCTTCTAATGCTTCTTCTTGCCTTCTCCTCCTCTTCTAATGCTTCTTCTTGCCTTCTCCTCCTCTTCTAATGCTTCTTGCCTTCTCCTTCTCTTCTAATGCTTCTTCTTGCCTTTTTCTCCTCTTCTAATGCTTCTTCTTGCTTTATCCCCGTCTCTTTTATACATCTAGAGATCTTTCATTTCCTCTTTTCTCCAACATTTCCTTGAAGAAGTTCATCTCCCGTTGATGAGGCTGAGAGATGCTGCACAGCATCATCGATGTACTAACATCAAAAGCCTGGCAGCCGTTGCTCTCTGACTTCCAGATGAGACTCTCAAGAGTTTAAGACCAAATCTTGGTGAAAAAAAGGCTTCCGGAATGCATTCTTTGAGATTTCTGGAAGCTTTCAGAGAGTGCTCTTGAAGGCTTCATAGTTCTTGGAAATGATCAGAGGAGCTCTTCAAAGCTTCAGAGAGAACTCTTGAAGATTTCAGATTTCTGGGAGGCTATCGGATTGCTTTCAAAGGAATATATCACTCTAAACACCTCATGTGTGTGTGTGTATATATGTATATATATATATATATATATATATATATATATATATATATATATATATATATATATATATATATATATATATATATATATATATATATATATATATATATATATATATATATATATATATATATATACTGAGAGATATTCACTATTTTAGATATTAAAGTATTCTTGACTGGTAGTGAACAGGTGATATGCAGCTTTAATGACCCTCGTGCAGTAGACAGGCTTCAAACCCCCCATCATCCAGCATCATGCAAACACCTGTGTTGCTGTGTTACCTATAGTTCCAGGACGACTGTACACAGTACACATGTTACTGTACTGGTCCTGCCTTCAGTGTACTTTAAAAACACCTGAATTTCAGTACTCTCCCCCTAGATGTGTGCACAGAGGACAGTGGTGTCTGGGAAGTGCCGAAGTGCACAGTAGTGCACTTAGTAATGTGCTGGCCCTTGTGGAAATAGCTCCTGTGGGTTTAGTGCTTCAGGCTGAAAGAGGATGATATCTGACAGCCGTTGTGTCCTCACTCTGATAGCGATAGATTGCGCACGATAGATTAAGTGGATTTAAGGTTATTGCTGTCTCTCTCGCTTTCTCTCTCTCTTTCCCTCTCTCTCTCTCTCTCTCTCTCTCTCTTTTACACTGGGTTTGACAAAGTTAAGGATCCCTAACTTTATTGACAAGCTATTTACAGGTTAAGGATTCCTAACTTTATTGACAAGCTAAGAGCTGTTACCTACATCAGCTCATTTGAAAGCATTTCTATTGTTATGAGACATACAAGTAGGGAACAGGATGAAGTTGGAGCCATCTGTGGGCCAGCATTTTCATTTGATCAACTGACTTTATCTCGTTGACATCATTATGCTGTACAAATGTGTTCCATACTCGAGTCATCCTGGGGATATAGGATCTCAGATGGAGTGATGTTCTGGAGAAGGGTACAGCCAGAGTGAAGTTGCTCCTTTCTGCCCGTCTTGTGGCATAAAAGCTTGTTTCACGCTGTCCTCGAAGTGGATCCAAGTGTGGTACTTTGACAATATTGGCCTTGTACATAACAGTAAGGCCACCCACATCCCTCCTGTGTTGAAGGCTCTGCTGAAATGACAGATCTATCCAGGATGAGTCCAGGCGAGAGATGAGACGTCTTGCTCTGTTCTCTACTCTGTCAAGCAGTCGCAAATGAGAGGGGGGGGGGGGCAGGCAAACCAAGAAAGTGGAGCATACTCAAGGTGTGAGCGTACTTGTGCCTCGTACAGAATCTTGCAACCCCTACTGTCAAGCAGATGCGAGATACGGCGAAGTGCTGTAAGCTTCCTGGCTGCCTTGTTTGCAAGATTTACAACATGGTTCTTCATGGTTAGCTTGGAGTCAAATTTCACCCCAAGGATATCAACTTCTTCTCCAGGTGCCAACACCTTCCCATTCATCCTTACTACTGCACCAGCATTACCATCATGGTGCCTAGAGACGATCATCATTTGCGTTTTCTCAGGTGCAAATGTTACTTGCCATCTATTTCCCCAAGCTGATATAGCTCTCAGCTGGTGATTGATGTAGCTTAGAGCAGCTGGCATTTCTTCTCTTGGATAAGTGAATGTCAGTGTACAGTCGTCTGCATATGCATGTGATTCTGGGATGAGATGAAGAAGGTCGTTGAAGTAGACATTCCATAACAATGGTCCCAGCACGCTTCCTTGTGGAACACTTCCCCCAATAGGATGTCTTGCTGATTCCGTTCCATTGAGAACTACACTTAGAGATCTACCATGAAGGTAATCACTGAGGAGACATAGCGTAGAGCCTGCAATTCCCAGTACTTGAAGTTTTGCTAAGAGGCCCTGGTGCCACACCCCCCCACTCTCTCTCTCTCTCTCTCTCTCTCTCTCTCTCTCTCTCTCTCTCTCTCTCTCTCTCTCTCTCTCTCTCTCTCTCTCTCTCTCTCTCTCTCTCTCTCTCTCTCTCTCTCTCTCTCTTCTCTCTCTGGAAGCACTTTGTGTAATGAGTCGCCTTAAGTTAATGTGTTCCAATACATATTGAAAATGGTCTAAATGGCCTCCCTATGCCATTTAAACACACACATACACACACACACACGACAGAGAGAGTGTATCTAGTAGCGATCAACGAGGAGGCGGGTCCAGGAGCTGTGACTCAACCCCTGCAACCATAGATGAGTATACACACACAGTGCTTAGAACGTGGACTCACCTAGGGCACACAATGGGCAGAATTCATACACAGCCTTCAGAATGGTGGTGTATGGTTGTATGGTGTTGTATGGTTGTGTGGTGGTGTATGGTTGTATGGTGTTGCATGGTTGTGTGGTGGTGTATGGTTGTATGGTGTTGTATGGTTGTGTGGTGGTGTATGGTTGTATGGTGTTGTATGGTTGTGTGATGGTGTATGGTTTTATGGTGGTGTATGGCTGTGTGGTGGTGTATTGTTGTATGGTGTTGCATGGCTGTGTGGTGGTGTATGGTTGTATGGTGTTGTATGGTCGTGTGGTGGTATATGGTTGTATGGTTGTGTGGTGGTGTATGGTTGTATGGTGTTGTATTGTCGTGTGGCGGTGTATGGTTGTATGGTGTTGTATGGCCGTGTGGTGGTGAATGGTTGTATGGTGTTGTATGGTTGTGCGGTGGTGTATGGTTGTATGGTGTTGTATGGTTGTGTGGTGGTGTATGGTTGTATGGTGTTGTATGGTTGTGTGATGGTGTATGGTTGTATGGTGGTGTATGGCTGTGTGGTGGTGTATTATTGTATGGTGTTGTATGGCTGTGTGGTGGTGTATGGTTGTATGGTGTTATATGGTCGTGTGGTGGTGTATGGTTGCATGGTTGTGTGGTGGTGTATGGTTGTATGGTGTTGTATGGTTGTGTGGTGGTGTATGATTGTGTGGTGGTGTATGGTTGTATGGTGGTGTATGGTTGTGTGGTGGTGTATGGTTGTATGGTGGTGTATGGTTGTGTGGTGGTGTATGGTTGTATAGTGTTGAATGGTTTTGTGGTGGTGTATGGTTGTATGGTTGTCTGGTGGTGTATGGTTGTATGGTGTTGTATGGTTGTGTGGTGGTGTATGATTGTGTGGTGGTGTATGGTTGTGTGGTGTATGGTTGTGTGGTGGTGTATGGTTGTATGGTGGTGTATGGTTGTGTGGTGGTGTATGGTTGTATGGTGTTGTATGGTTGTGTGGTGGTGTATGGTTGTATGGTGTTATATGGTCGTGTGGTGGTGTATGGTTGTGTGGTGGTGTATGGTTGTATGGTGTTGTATGGTTGTGTGGTGGTGTATGATTGTGTGGTGGTGTGTGGTTGTATGGTGGTGTATGGTTGTGTGGTGGTGTATGGTTGTATAGTGTTGAATGGTTGTGTGGTGGTGTATGGTTGTATGGTATTGTATGGTTGTGTGGTGTAGTGACCTGCTACTACAACAACTACTCTCATTACTACTACTATTACTACTACTACAACTTTTACCACTACTATCACTGCTACTGCTACCACTACTTGCACTGCTACTACTAATACTACTACTGTTACCACTACTACTGCTACTACCACCATCACTACTAACACTGTCACTGTTACTACTACTAGCACTACTACTGTTCCTACTACCATAACAACTCACATTACCACTACTCTCATTGTCACTGCAGCAAGTACACAGCAGCAGCAGTGCCAGTAGCTTTGACAGTGCCATCGTAGGCAATGCCACACACTAAGCTCTTCACTCTAAATTAGTGGAAGGCTCATGCATTGACCATCTCCCTGAATGATGGGTGATGAGAGAGATAGAGAGAGAGATAGAGAGAGAGAGATAGAGAGAGAGAGAGAGATGAACTAAGAGAGAGAGATTACAACCTTAAAGGAACCCCCCCCCCCCCCGCGTCTCTCACCTCCACCTTACACATCTTCCAATTCCGACCAATTTCGACCAATTTCGACCAATTTCGACCAATTCATAAACGTGCAACCCATCAACCCGGACACATCAATGCCTCTACCTATCATCTATGGCACTAAACAACCACTACCATTCTTCCCTAACTCGTTACTAAACAAGGTAAGGGGATTACCATGCTGGGTGCTACTCGGCAGTGACGTATGGCTAATGACCCGACCAGGTGATTATTTCACAAAACTTGTTCTAACAACTTCCGAGGGTGGGTAATTATTTTCCAGGACTGGACAGAGCCGTGGTTGAAGTTGAGGAGGATTGAGGAGTGAGGATTGAGGAGTGAGGATAGAGGAGTGAGGATTGAGTAGTGAGGATTGAGGGGTGAGGATTGAGGAGTGAGGATTGAGGAGTGAGGATAGAGGAGTGAGGATTGAGGACTGAGGACTGAGGATAGAGGAGTGAGGAGTGAGGAGTGAGGAGTGAGGAGTGAGGATTGAGGGGTGAGGATTGAGGAGTGAGGAGTGAGGAGTGAGGAGTGAGGATTGAGGAGTGAGGATTGAGGAGTGAGGATTGAGGAGTGAGGATAGAGGAGTGAGGATTGAGGAGTGAGGATTGAGGAGTGAGGATTGAGGAGTGAGGATTGAGGAATGAGGATAGAGGGTAGAGGATAGAGGAGTGATTATTGAGGAGTGAGGATTGTGGAGTGAGGATAGAGGAGTGAGGATAGAGGAGTGAGGAGTGAGGAGTGAGGATTGAGGAGTGAGGATTGAGGAGTGAGGATTGAGGAGTGAGGATTGAGGAGTGAGGATTGAGGAGTGAGGATTGAGGAGTGAGGATTGAGGAGTGAGGATTGAGGAGTGAGGATAGAGGAGTGAGGATTGAGGAATGAGGATAGAGGGTAGAGGATAGAGGAGTGATTATTGAGGAGTGAGGATTGTGGAGTGAGGATAGAGGAGTGAGGATAGAGGAGTGAGGAGTGAGGAGTGAGGAGTGAGGATTGAGGAGTGAGGATTGAGGAGTGAGGATTGAGGAGTGAGGATAGAGGAGTGAGGATTGAGGAGTGAGGATTGAGGAGTGAGGATTGAGGAGTGAGGATTGAGGAGTGAGGATAGAGGAGTGAGGATTGAGGAGTGAGGATTGAGGAGTGAGGATTGAGGAGTGAGGATTGAGGAGTGAGGATTGAGGAGTGAGGATTGAGGAGTGAGGATTGAGGAGTGAGGATAGAGGAGTGAGGATAGAGGAGTGAGGATTTAGGAGTGAGGATTGAGGAGTGAGGATTGAGGAGTGAGGATTGAGGAGTGAGGATTGATGAGTGAGGATTGAGGAGTGAGGATAGAGGAGTGAGGATTGAGGAGTGAGGATTGAGGAGTGAGGATAGAGGAGTGAGGATAGAGGAGTGAGGATTGAGGAGTGAGGATTGAGGAGTGAGGATTGAGGAGTGAGGAGTGAGGATAGAGGAGTGAGGAGTGAGGAGTGAGGATAGAGGAGTGAGGATTGAGGAGTGAGGATTGAGGAGTGAGGATAGAGGAGTGAGGATTGAGGAGTGAGGATTGAGGAGCGAGGATAGAGGAGTGAGGATAGAGGAGTGAGGATTGAGGAGTGAGGATTGAGGAGTGAGGATTGAGGAGTGAGGATTGAGGAGTGAGGACTGAGGAGTGAGGATTGAGGACTGAGGATTGATGAGTGAGGATTGAGGAGTGAGGATTGAGGAGTGAGGATTGAGGAGTGAGGATAGAGAAATGAGGATTGAGGAGTGAGGATTGAGGAGCGAGGATTGAAGAGTGAGGATTGTGGAGTGAGGATAGAGGAGTGAGGATTGAGGAATGAGGATTGAGGAGTGAGGATTGAGGAGTGAGGATTGAGGAGCGAGGATTGAGGAGTGAGGATAGAGGAGTGAGGATTGAGGAGTGAGGATTGAGGAGTGAGGATAGAGGAATGAGGATTGAGGAGTGAGGATTGAGGAGTGAGGATTGAGGAGTGAGGATAGAGGAATGAGGATTGAGGAGTGAGGATTGAGGAGTGAGGATTGAGGAGTGAGGATAGAGGAGTGAGGATTGAGGAGTGAGGAGTGAGGAGTGAGGGTAGAGGAGTGAGGATTGAGGAGTGAGGATAGAGGAGTGAGGATAGAGGAGTGAGGATAGAGGAGTGAGGATAGAGGAATGAGGATTGAGGAGTGAGGATTGAGGAGTGAGGATTGAGGAGTGAGGATAGAGGAGTGAGGAGTGAGGATTGAGGAGTGAGGAGTGAGGATAGAGGAATGAGGATTGAGGAGTGAGGATTGAGGAGTGAGGATTGAGGAGTGAGGATAGAGGAGTGAGGATTGAGGAGTGAGGATTGAGGAGTGAGGATTGAGGAGTGAGGATTGAAGAATGAGGACTTAGGAGTGAGGACTGAGGAGTGAGGATTGATGAGTGAGAATTGAGGAGCGAGGATAAAGGATTGTTAGTGAATACATTTACATATGAAGAGAAAACAGAGGTAAACTGCCAGACTGTAAACAACGGTGATAAACAAAAGAAAGTGTAAACAAAATAAAGTGTAAACAGGAGAAAGTGTAAAAAAAGAGAAAATGTAAACTGGAAAAGTGTCAACATGAGAAAGTGTAGACAGGAGAAAGTGTAAGCAAGAGAAAGTGTCAACAGGAGAAAGTGTAAGCAAGAGAAAGTGTTAACAGGAGAAAGTGTAAGCAAGAGAAAGTGTCAACAGGAGAAAGTGTCAACAGGAGAAAGTGTCAACAGGAGAGAGTGTTAACAGGAGAAAGCGTCAACAGGAGAAAGCGTCAACAGGAGAAAGTGTCAACAGGAGAAAGTGTCAGCAGGAGAAAGTGTCAGCAGGAGAAAGTGTCAGCAGGAGAAAGTGTCAACAGGTGAACTAAGGGAAGAGCTAAGGTCTGAGATGAGGATCAGGAGAGATGTGAAGAGCTCTGGGAAGACGATCCGAATCTCTCTGTCAGCAAACAGAGGAAGAACATTGTGCCACGTTCAGGAACCTTGTTCCACGTTCAGGAACCTTGTGCCACGTTCAGGAACCTTGTGCCAAGTTCAGGAACCTTGTGCAACGTTCAGGAACCTTGTGCCACGTTCAGGAACCTTGTGCAAAGTTCAGGAACCTTGTGCCACGTTCAGGAACCTTGTGCAACGTTCAGGAACCTTGTGCCACGTTCAGGAACCTTGTGCCACGTTCAGGAACCTTGTGCCACGTTCAGGAACCTTGTGCAACGTTCAGGAACCTTGTGCCACGTTCAGGAACCTTGTGCCACGTTCAGGAACCTTGTGCCACGTTCAGGAACCTTGTGCAACGTTCAGGAACCTTGTGCCACGTTCAGGAACCTTGTGCAACGTTCAGGAACCTTGTGCCACGTTCATGAACCTTGTGCCACGTTCAGGAACCATGTGCAACGTTCAGGAACCTTGTGCCACGTTCAGGAACCTTGTGCCACGTTCAGGAACCTTGTGCAACGTTCAGGAACCTTGTGCAACGTTCAGGAACCTTGTGCCACGTTCAGGAACCTTATGCCACGTTCAGGAACCTTGTGCAACGTTCAGGAACCTTGGGCCACGTTCAGGAACCTTGTGCAACGTTCAGGAACCTTGTGCAACGTTCAGGAACCTTGTGCAACGTTCAGGAACCTTGTGCAACGTTCAGGAACCTTGTGCAACGTTCAGGAACCTTGTGCAACGTTCAGGAACCTTGTGCCACGTTCAGGAACCTTGTGCAACGTTCAGGAACCTTGTGCAACGTTCAGGAACCTTGTGCCACGTTCAGGAACCTTGTGCAACGTTCAGGAACCTTGTGCAACGTTCAGGAACCTTGTGCAACGTTCAGGAACCTTGTGCCACGTTCAGGAACCTTGTGCAACGTTCAGGAACCTTGTGCAACGTTCAGGAACCTTGTACCACGTTCAGGAACCTTGTGCAACGTTCAGGAACCTTGTGCAACGTTCAGGAACCTTGTGCCACGTTCAGGAACCTTGTGCAACGTTCAGGAACCTTGTGCCACGTTCAGGAACCTTGTGCAACGTTCAGGAACCTTTTGCCACGTTCAGGAACCTTGTGCCACGTTCAGGAACCTTGTGCCACGTTCAGGAACCTTGTGCCACGTTCAGGAACCTTGTGCCACGTTCAGGAACCTTGTGCAACGTTCAGGAACCTTGTGAACCTTGTGCCACGTTCAGTAACCTTGTGCCACGTTCAGGAACCTTGTGCCACGTTCAGGAACCTTGTGCAACGTTCAGGAACCTTGTGCCACGTTCAGGAACCTTGTGCCACGTTCAGGAACCTTGTGCCACGTTCAGGAACCTTGTGCCACGTTCAGGAACCTTGTGCCACGTTCAGGAACCTTGTGCAACGTTCAGGAACCTTGTGCCACGTTCAGAAACCTTGTGCCACGTTCAGGAACCTTGTGCAACGTTCAGGAACCTTGTGCAACGTTCAGGAACCTTGTGTAACGTTCAGGAACCTTGTGCAACGTTCAGGAACCTTGTGCAACGTTCAGGAACCTTGTGCAACGTTCAGGAACCTTGTGCAACGTTCAGGAACCTTGTGCCACGTTCAGAAACCTTGTGCCACGTTCAGGAACCTTGTGCAACGTTCAGGAACCTTGTGCAACGTTCAGGAACCTTGTGTAACGTTCAGGAACCTTGTGCAACGTTCAGGAACCTTGTGCAACGTTCAGGAACCTTGTGCAACGTTCAGGAACCTTGTGCCACGTTCAGGAACCTCGTGCAACGTTCAGGAACCTCGTGCCACGTTCAGGAACATCGTGCCACGTTCAGGAACCTCGTGCCACGTTCAGGAACCTCGTGCCACGTTCAGGAACCTCGTGCCACGTTCAGGAACCTTGTGCCACGTTCAGGAACCTTGTGCAACGTTCAGGAACCTTGTGCAACGTTCAGGAACCTTGTGCCACGTTCAGGAACCTTGTGCAACGTTCAGGAACCTTGTGCCACGTTCATGAACCTTGTGCAACGTTCAGGAACCTTGTGCCACGTTCAGGAACCTTGTGCAACGTTCAGGAACCTTGTGCCACGTTCAGGAACCTTGTGCAACGTTCAGGAACCTTGTGCAACGTTCAGGAACCTCGTGCCACGTTCAGGAACTTTGTGCCACGTTCAGGAACCTTGTGCAACGTTCAGGAACCTTGGGCCACGTTCAGGAACCTTGTGCAACGTTCAGGAACCTTGTGCAACGTTCAGGAACCTTGTGCAACGTTCAGGAACCTTGTGCAACGTTCAGGAACCTTGTGCAACGTTCAGGAACCTTGTGCAACGTTCAGGAACCTTGTGCCACGTTCAGGAACCTTGTGCAACGTTCAGGAACCTTGTGCAACGTTCAGGAACCTTGTGCCACGTTCAGGAACCTTGTGCAACGTTCAGGAACCTTGTGCAACGTTCAGGAACCTTGTGCAACGTTCAGGAACCTTGTGCCACGTTCAGGAACCTTGTGCAACGTTCAGGAACCTTGTGCAACGTTCAGGAACCTTGTACCACGTTCAGGAACCTTGTGCAACGTTCAGGAACCTTGTGCAACGTTCAGGAACCTTGTGCCACGTTCAGGAACCTTGTGCAACGTTCAGGAACCTTGTGACACGTTCAGGAACCTTGTGCAACGTTCAGGAACCTTGTGCCACGTTCAGGAACCTTGTGCCACGTTCAGGAACCTTGTGCCACGTTCAGGAACCTTGTGCCACGTTCAGGAACCTTGTGCCACGTTCAGGAACCTTGTGCAACGTTCAGGAACCTTGTGCCACGTTCAGAAACCTTGTGCCACGTTCAGGAACCTTGTGCAACGTTCAGGAACCTTGTTCAACGTTCAGGAACCTTGTGTAACGTTCAGGAACCTTGTGCAACGTTCAGGAACCTTGTGCAACGTTCAGGAACCTTGTGCAACGTTCAGGAACCTTGTGCCACGTTCAGGAACCTCGTGCAACGTTCAGGAACCTCGTGCCACGTTCAGGAACATCGTGCCACGTTCAGGAACCTCGTGCCACGTTCAGGAACCTCGTGCCACGTTCAGGAACCTCGTGCCACGTTCAGGAACCTCGTGCCACGTTCAGGAACCTTGTGCAACGTTCAGGAACCTTGTGCAACGTTCAGGAACCTTGTGCCACGTTCAGGAACCTTGTGCAACGTTCAGGAACCTTGTGCCACGTTCATGAACCTTGTGCCACGTTCAGGAACCTTGTGCAACGTTCAGGAACCTTGTGCCACGTTCAGGAACCTTGTGCCACGTTCAGGAACCTTGTGCCACGTTCAGGAACCTTGTGCCACGTTCAGGAACACGTTCAGGAACCTTGTGCCACGTTCAGGAACCTGCCACGTTCAGGAACCTTGTGCAACGTTCAGGAACCTTGTGCCACGTTCAGAAACCTTGTGCCACGTTCAGGAACCTTGTGCAACGTTCAGGAACCTTGTGCAACGTTCAGGAACCTTGTGTAACGTTCAGGAACCTTGTGCAACGTTCAGGAACCTTGTGCAACGTTCAGGAACCTTGTGCAACGTTCAGGAACCTTGTGCCACGTTCAGGAACCTCGTGCAACGTTCAGGAACCTCGTGCCACGTTCAGGAACATCGTGCCACGTTCAGGAACCTCGTGCCACGTTCAGGAACCTCGTGCCACGTTCAGGAACCTCGTGCCACGTTCAGGAACCTTGTGCCACGTTCAGGAACCTTGTGCAACGTTCAGGAACCTTGTGCAACGTTCAGGAACCTTGTGCCACGTTCAGGAACCTTGTGCAACGTTCAGGAACCTTGTGCCACGTTCATGAACCTTGTGCCACGTTCAGGAACCTTGTGCAACGTTCAGGAACCTTGTGCAACGTTCAGAAACCTTGTGCAACGTTCAGGAACCTTGTGCAACGTTCAGGAACCTTGTGCAACGTTCAGGAACCTTGTGCAACGTTCAGGAACCTTGTGCCACGTTCAGGAACCTCGTGCAACGTTCAGGAACCTCGTGCCACGTTCAGGAACATCGTGCCACGTTCAGGAACCTCGTGCCACGTTCAGGAACCTCGTGCCACGTTCAGGAACCTCGTGCCACGTTCAGGAACCTTGTGCCACGTTCAGGAACCTTGTGCAACGTTCAGGAACCTTGTGCAACGTTCAGGAACCTTGTGCCACGTTCAGGAACCTTGTGCAACGTTCAGGAACCTTGTGCAACGTTCAGGAACCTTGTGCCACGTTCAGGAACCTTGTGCAACGTTCAGGAACCTTGTGCAACGTTCAGGAACCTTGTGCAACGTTCAGGAACCTTGTGCCACGTTCAGGAACCTTGTGCAACGTTCAGGAACCTTGTGCCACGTTCAGGAACCTTGTGCAACGTTCAGGAACCTTGTGCAACGTTCAGGAACCTTGTGCAACGTTCAGGAACCTTGTGCAACGTTCAGGAACCTTGTGCCACGTTCAGGAACCTTGTGCAACGTTCAGGAACCTTGTGCAACGTTCAGGAACCTTGTGCCACCTTCAGGAACCTTGTGCAACGTTCAGGAACCTTGGGCCACGTTCAGGAACCTTGTGCAACGTTCAGGAACCTTGTGCCACGTTCAGGAACCTTGTGCCACGTTCAGGAACTTTGTGCAACGTTCAGGAACCTTGTGCAACGTTCAGGAACCTTGTGCAACGTTCAGGAACCTTGTACCACGTTCAGGAACCTTGTGCAACGTTCAGGAACCTTGTGCAACGTTCAGGAACCTTGTGCCACGTTCAGGAACCTTGTGCAACGTTCAGGAACCTTGTGCAACGTTCAGGAACCTTGTACCACGTTCAGGAACCTTGTGCAACGTTCAGGAACCTTGTGCAACGTTCAGGAACCTTGTGCCACGTTCAGGAACCTTGTGCAACGTTCAGGAACCTTGTGACACGTTCAGGAACCTTGTGCAACGTTCAGGAACCTTGTGCCACGTTCAGGAACCTTGTGCCACGTTCAGGAACCTTGTGCCACGTTCAGGAACCTTGTGCCACGTTCAGGAACCTTGTGCCACGTTCAGGAACCTTGTGCAACGTTCAGGAACCTTGTGCCACGTTCAGAAACATTGTGCCACGTTCAGGAACCTTGTGCAACGTTCAGGAACCTTGTTCAACGTTCAGGAACCTTGTGTAACGTTCAGGAACCTTGTGCAACGTTCAGGAACCTTGTGCAACGTTCAGGAACCTTGTGCAACGTTCAGGAACCTTGTGCCACGTTCAGGAACCTCGTGCAACGTTCAGGAACCTCGTGCCACGTTCAGGAACATCGTGCCACGTTCAGGAACCTCGTGCCACGTTCAGGAACCTCGTGCCACGTTCAGGAACCTCGTGCCACGTTCAGGAACCTCGTGCCACGTTCAGGAACCTTGTGCAACGTTCAGGAACCTTGTGCAACGTTCAGGAACCTTGTGCCACGTTCAGGAACCTTGTGCAACGTTCAGGAACCTTGTGCCACGTTCATGAACCTTGTGCCACGTTCAGGAACCTTGTGCAACGTTCAGGAACCTTGTGCCACGTTCAGGAACCTTGTGCCACGTTCAGGAACCTTGTGCCACGTTCAGGAACCTTGTGCCACGTTCAGGAACCTTGTGCCACGTTCAGGAACCTTGTGCAACGTTCAGGAACCTTGTGCCACGTTCAGAAACCTTGTGCCACGTTCAGGAACCTTGTGCAACGTTCAGGAACCTTGTGCAACGTTCAGGAACCTTGTGTAACGTTCAGGAACCTTGTGCAACGTTCAGGAACCTTGTGCAACGTTCAGGAACCTTGTGCAACGTTCAGGAACCTTGTGCCACGTTCAGGAACCTCGTGCAACGTTCAGGAACCTAGTGCCACGTTCAGGAACCTCGTGCCACGTTCAGGAACCTCGTGCCACGTTCAGGAACCTCGTGCCACGTTCAGGAACCTGGTGCCACGTTCAGGAACCTTGTGCCACGTTCAGGAACCTTGTGCCACGTTCAGGAACCTTGTGCAACGTTCAGGAACCTTGTGCCACGTTCAGGAACCTTGTGCAACGTTCAGGAACCTTGTGCCACGTTCAGGAACCTTGTGCAACGTTCAGGAACCTTGTGCAACGTTCAGGAACCTTGTGCCACGTTCAGGAACCTTGTGCAACGTTCAGGAACCTTGTGCCACGTTCAGGAACCTTGTGCAACATTCAGGAACCTTGTGCCACGTTCAGGAACCTTGTGCC
>NW_027195148.1:232500-235000 GCF_038502225.1 Cherax quadricarinatus | reverse complement strand
CTCTGGGATGACTGTCAGCACAATTATGTAACTCTGGGATCACTGTCAACACAATTATGTAACTCTGGGATCACTGTCAGCACAATTATGTAACTCTGGGATCACTGTCAGCACAATTATGTAACTCTGGTATCACTGTCAGCACAATTATGTAACTCTGGGATCACTGTCAGCGCAATAATGTAACTGGGATCACTGTCAGCACAATTATGTAACTCTGGGATCACTGTCAGCGCAATAATGTAACTGGGATCACTGTCAGCACAATTATGTAACTCTGGGATCGCTGTCAGCACAATTATGTAACTCTGGGATCACTGTCAGCACAATAATGTAACTCTTGGATCACTGTCAGCACGATAATGTAACTCTGGGATCACTGTCAGCACAATAATGTAACTCTGGGATCACTGTCAGCACAATAATGTAACTCTGGGATCACTGTCAGCACAATTATGTAACTCTGGGATCACTGTCAGCACAATTATGTAACTCTGGGATCACTGTCAGCACAATAATGTAACTCTGGGATCACTGTCAGCACAATAATGTAACTCTGGGATCACTGTCAGCACAATAATGTAACTCTGGGATCACTGTCAGCACAATAATGTAACTCTGGGATCACTGTCAGCACAATAATGTAACTCTGGGATCACTGTCAGCACAATAATGTAACTCTGGGATCACTGTCAGCACAATAATGTAACTCTGGGATCACTGTCAGCACAATAATATTTGTATAAGTGATATCATTTACTTGTAGAAATAAAGATTTGTTATTATTATTATTATTATTATTATTATTATTATTATTATTATTATTATTATTATTATTATTATTATTATTATTATTATTATTATTATTATTATTATTATTATTATTATTATTATTATTATTATTATTATTATTAGTGAACATCATGCACGAGGGAGGAGAGATAAGGGGTAAGAGGAATAAGTGGTGGTGGTAGGTCAGGTAAGGGGTGGTGGTAGGTCAAGTAAGGGGTGGTGGTAGGTGAGGTAATGGGTGGTGGTAGGTAAGATAAGGGGTTGTGGAAGGGGAGGTAAAGGGTGGTGGTAGGTGAGGTAAGGGGTGGTGATAGGTGAGGTAAAGGGTGGTGGTAGGGCAGGTAAGGGGTGGTGGTAGTGGAGGTAAGGGATGGTGGTAGGTGAGGTAAGGGGTGGTGGTAGGTCAGGTAAGGGGTGGTGGTAGTAGAGGTAAGGGGTGGTGGTAGGGGAATTAAGGGGTGGTGGGAGGTGAGGTAAAGGGTGGTAGTAGGTCAGGTAAGAGGTCGTGGTAGGTGAGGTAAGGGGTGGTGGTAGTGGACGTAAGGGGTGGTGGTAGGTAAGGTAAGGGGTGGGGGTAGGTCAGGTAATGAGTGGGGGGAGGTGAGGTAAAGGGTGGTAGTAGGTCAGGTAAGGGGTGGTGGTAGTAGAGGTAAGGGGTGGTGGTAGGGGAATTAAGGGGTGGTGGTATCTGAGCTAAGGGGTGGTGGTAGGTCAGGTAAGGGGTGGTGGAAGTGGAGGTAAGGGGTAGTGGTAGTGGAGGTAAGGGGTGGTGGTAGCAGAGGTAAGGGGTAGTGGAAGGAGAGGTAAGGGGTGGTGGTAGTGGAGGTAAGAGGTAATGGTGGGAGAGGTAAGGGGTGTTGGTAGTGGAGGTAAGAGGTAGTGGTAGGAGAGGTAAGGGGTGGTGGTAGTGGAGGTAAGAGGTAGTGGTAGGAGAGGTAAGGGGTGGTGGTAGTGGAAGTAAGGGGTAGTGGTAGTGGTGGTAAGGGGTGGTGGTAGTGGAGGTAAGAGGTAGTGGTAGGAGAGGTAAGGGGTGGTGGTAGTGGAGGTAAGAGGTAATGGTAGGAGAGGTAAGGGGTGGTGGTAGTGGAGGTAAGAGGTAGTGGGAGGAGAGGTAAGGGGTGGTGGTAGTAGAGGTAAGAGGTAGTGGTAGGAGAGGTAAGGGGTGGTGGTAATGGAAGTAAGGGGTAGTGGTAGTGGTGGTAAGGGGTGGTGGTAGTGAAGGTAAGAGGTAGTGGTAGGAGAGGTAAGGGGTGGTGGTAGTGGAGGTATGAGGTAGTGGTAGGAGAGGTAAGGGGTGGTGGTAGTGGAGGTAAGGGGTAGTGGTAGTGGTAGTAAGGGGTGGTGGTAGTGGAGGTAAGGGGTAGTGGTAGTGGTAGTAAGGGGTGGTGGTAGTGGAGGTAAGAGGTAGTGGTAGGAGAGGTAAGGGGTTGTGGTAGTGGAGGTAGGAGGTAGTGGTAGGAGAGGTAAGGGGTGGTGGTAGTGGAGGTAAGAGGTAGTGGTAGGAGAGGTAAAGGGTGGTGGTAGTGGTGGTAAAGGGTAGTGGTAGTGGTGGTAAAGGGTGGTGGTAGTGGTGGTAAAGGGTGGTGGTAGTGGTGGTAAAGGGTAGTGGTAGTGGTGGTAAAGGGTGGTGGTAGTGGTGGTAAAGGGTGGTGGTAGTGGTGGTAAAGGGTAGTGGTAGTGGTGGTAAAGGGTGGTGGTAGTTGTAGTA
>NW_027195148.1:210000-225000 GCF_038502225.1 Cherax quadricarinatus | reverse complement strand
TTAACTCACTTGCCATGAGTTCAAACCCCATCCATACTGTGGTATTGTTTTCTGTTAGAATGGTTAGAATGTTATGTTCTGTCAGAATGTTATGTTAGAATGTTAAGCCCTGTAAGAATGTTATGTGTTATACATTCCAGTCTCTTGCTGTTCCTCTCCCTTCCTTCTTCTCTTCTCCTTCTGTTCCTCTTCTTCCTCACACTGATGTTATGCAGCATCACGCAGAGATGCAGCTGCTGCCGCTGATGCTGTCAACAGCAGATGAAGAGCATCACTGCTGAGACAACAGCATCCAGTACTCTGATGCAAAGGCACGTTCCCACGCCCACGCCCACGCCCACTACCTTCACCCACCGCCCACGCCCTCAGTAACCTCTCTCAAGGTGACTACAAAGAAAAATGCATATATATATATATATATATATATATATATATATATATATATATATATATATATATATATATATATATATATATATATATATACTGTATATATATAAACTCGCGTTAGATGTTATCAATATATCACTAATGATTTTTTTTTGCAGTAGCGCATATTGCACGGTGAAAAAAACGATATTGCGTGTTGCAGCACGCTGTAAATTCTGGGATACACCTGGTGTACCGTACACGTCACGTTGGTGTTGCAACACGCTGTGGGAGAGGCAATTTTCTCCTCTTTGTAGGTTAGTTTATTTACGGGTGAGTGTATGGTTACTACGCGGTGTTGAGGTGCCAGTGTTGATGTGTGGTGCCAGTGTTGATGTGTGGTGCCAGTGCTGATGTGTGGTGTCAGTGTTGATGTGTGGTGCCAGTGTTGATGTGTGGTGTCAGTGTTGATGTGTGGTGCTAGTGTTGATGTGTGGTGCCAGTGTTGATGTGTGGTGCCAGTGTTGATGTGTGGTGCCAGTGTTGATGAGTGGTGCCAGTGTTGATGTGTGGTGCCAGTGTTGATGAGTGATGTCAGTGTTGATGTGTGGTGCCAGTGTTGATGTGTGGTGCTAGTGTTGATGAGTGGTACCAGAGTTGATGTGTGGTGCCAGTGTTGATGTGTGGTGCCAGGGTTGATGTGTGGTGCCAGTGATGATGTGTGGTGCCAGTGTTGATGTGTGGTGCCAGTGTTGATGTGTGGTGCCAGTGTTGATGTGTGGTGTCAGTGTTGATGTGTGGTGCCAGTGTTGATGTGTGGTGCTAGTGTTGATGAGTGGTACCAGCGTTGATGTGTGGTGCCAGTGTTGATGTGTGGTGCCAGTGTTGATGAGTGGTACCAGCGTTGATGTGTGGTGCCAGTGTTGATGAGTGGTGTCAGTGTTGATGTGTGGTGCCAGTGTTGATGTGTGGTGCTAGTGTTGATGTGTGGTGCCAGTGTTGATGTGTGGTGCCAGTGTTGATGTGTGGTGCTAGTGTTGATGTGTGGTGCTAGTGTTGATGTGTGGTGCCAGTGTTGATGTGTGGTGCCAGTGTTGATGTGTGGTGCCAGTGTTGATGTGTGGTGCCAGTGTTGATGTGTGGTGCTAGTGTTGATGTATGGTGCCAGTGTTGATGTGTGGTGCCAGTGTTGATGTGTGGTGCTAGTGTTGATGTGTGGTGCTAGTGTTGATGTGTGGTGCCAGTGTTGATGTGTGGTGTCAGTGTTGATGTGTGGTGCCAGTGTTGATGTGTGGTGTCAGTGTTGATGTGTGGTGCCAGTGTTGATGTGTGGTGCCAGTGTTGATGTGTGGTGTCAGTGTTGATGTGTGGTGCCAGTGTTCATGTGTGGTGTCAGTGTTGATGTGTGGTGCCAGTGTTGATGTGTGGTGCCAGTGTTGATGTGTGGTGTCAGTGTTGATGTGTGGTGTCAGTGTTGATGTGTGGTGCCAGTGTTGATGTGTGGTGTCAGTGTTGATGTGTGGTGCCAGTGTTGATGTGTGGTGCCAGTGTTGATGTGTGGTGCCAGTGTTGATGTGTGGTGCCAGTGTTGATGTGTGGTGCCAGTGTTGATGTGTGGTGCCAGTGTTGATGTGTGGTGCCAGTGTTGATGTGTGGTGTCAGTGTTGATGTGTGGTGTCAGTGTTGATGTGTGGTGCCAGTGTTGATGTGTGGTGCCAGTGTTGATGTGTGGTGTCAGTGGTGATGTGTGGTGCCAGTGTTGATGTGTGGTGTCAGTGTTGATGTGTGGTGCCAGTGTTGATGTGTGCTGCCAGTGTTGATGTGTGGTGCCAGTGTTGATGTGTGGTGTCAGTGTTGATGTGTGGTGCCAGTGTTGATGTGTGGTATCAGTGTTGATGTGTGGTGCCAGTGTTGATGTGTGGTGTCAGTGTTGATGTGTGGTGCCAGTGCTGATGTGTGGTGCCAGTGTTGATGTGTGGTGCCAGTGTTGATGTGTGGTGCCAGTGTTGATGTGTGGTGTCAGTGTTGATGTGTGGTGCCAGTGTTGATGTGTGGTGCCAGTGTTGATGTGTGGTGCCAGTGTTGATGTGTGGTGCCAGTGTTGATGTGTGGTGCCAGTGTTGATGTGTGGTGTCAGTGTTGATGTGTGGTGCCAGTGTTGATGTGTGGTGCCAGTGTTGATGTGTGGTGCCAGTGTTGATGTGGGGTCTGTCTAATGCAAGCATATATCTTATATATGTGTATAGTGCCTCTCTCAGCTCCGTGTACGTGTTCAGTGCCTTTCTCAGCTCCGTGTTCGTGTTCAGTGTCCCTCTCAGCTCTGTATATGTGTTCAGTGTCCCTCTCAGCTCTGTATATGTGTTCAGTGTCCCTCTCAGCTCTGTATATGTGTTCAGTGTCCCTCTCAGCTCTGTATATGTGTTCAGTGCCTCTCTCAGCTCCGTGTTCGTGTTCAGTGCCTCTCTCAGCAGTGGATACGCCTCCAGTACCTTACTCAGCCCTGAGTACACGTCCAGTACCTCACTCATCCACCTCCAGTAGCTAAGTCATCACTTTGATTAGTGGAGCTGCAACCGTGGATTCTTAATGACATCCAGAACGTAAGGCTTCGTGGCCATGAACCGGGCAGGGGGGGCGATGGCCCCCGGTACACCCTCCAGGTACTCGGATCAACCTACCTCATCGCCAGATATTGCACCCAAGAGGCATACTAGCAATGCTAGGAGCACCAGAACAACAAAACGAGCTTAGTACTAATAGGTTATAGGAAAATAGATGCCTCAGCAGTGCGAAGTGATGGTAGGAGGTAGAGATTATTGGTAATCTATAATACCTTTATAGTTACAATACATTCCTCCGCCTGGAACAATGACGTAACATCTGGTATCTCTACACGTGTTCATATATATATATATATATATATATATATATATATATATATATATATATATATATATATATATATATATATATATATATATATATATATATATATATATATATGTCGTGCCGAATAGGCAGAACTTGCGATCTTGGCTTAAATAGCAACACTCATCTTGCCATATAGGACAAGTGAAAATTTGTGTAGGCAATAATTTCGCCAAAATCATTCTGAACCTAACGAAAAAAATGTATTTCACTGTGTTTGTTTAGTGTTAAATTATTGTAAACAAATCTAAAATATATTTAGTTGGGTTAAGCTAAAATAAATTACGCTTGTTATAATAAGGTTAGGTAAGTTTTCTAAGTTCCTTTTGGTGCAAAATTATAAATTTTTACATCAACATTAATGAAAAAAATATATATTTAAACGTATATGAGAAAATTTTAGAAAGGACTTAATTTTAAATGAGTTCTTGCTAATTGACCAGTTTTACATATTCGGCACGACATATATATATATATATATATATATATATATATATATATATATATATATATATATATATATATATATATATATATATATATATATATATATATATATATATATATATATATATATATATATATATATATATATATATATATATATATATATATATATATATATATATATATATATATATACTATATGTATGACACGCGCAAAACACACACAGACACACAAACACACACACACACACACACACACACACACACACACACACACACACACACACACACACACACACACACACACACACACACACACACACACACACACACACACACACACACAGCTTGCCACAAACAGAAAACTAGACCTAATAATGCCTGGTCATAGAGGAGAGATTGGCCCTCCCATAATTCCCTTGTTGTGTTCCCAGCCTCTTCATCCAATCTCCGTTGAATAGGCACTGCCGTAATCCCAGACAGTGCCATCATGCAAGGCAGTGCCATCATGCAAGGCAGTGCCATTCTTCTCAACATTCTTATTGCAAAATTCTAGTAAAAATGTTGTTTTTAACATTTGTTGTCCATGCAATGTTGAGAACTGTGTCTTGAGAGAGAGAGAGAGAGAGAGAGAGAGAGAGAGAGAGAGAGAGAGAGAGAGAGAGAGTCAAGAGGCCAGTCTATGGAAATTTATTTTTTTGGGGATGGGGAGGAGAGGTAAACCCGTAAGGGTGAATGCAGCGATGACACTATGTACCTTCGTATGTGCCAGTGGCCTCAACCATCTCTTGTATTGTGTATTGTATTTTGTACTGTATCTTCTATTTTGTATTGTATTCTGTACTGAATTTTGAATTGCATTTTGTATTGTACCTTGTATTGCATTTTGTATTGTACTCTGTATTGTATTCTATATTGTATTTTGTATTATATTTTTCATTGTATTTATACCGTATTGTATTTTGTATTGTGTTCTGCACTGTATGGAGTATTTTATTATATTTTGCATTGGTATTTTATTTTGTGTCGTTTAATGTATATCGTATTGTATTTTGTATTTTCAGAGTGTTTGTGCAGTCGGTCTCTCTCTCTCTCTCTCTCTCTCTCTCTCTCTCTCTCTCTCTCTCTCTCTCTCTCACTAAGATACGAACTTACTCTTAGAACAATAGTCTTGGTAAATTTTCGGGTCATGTAGCAACCGATACACAAGAGGCGGGAGACTCAGGGCCATTATCCTGATTGCTGCGGTCACTCAGATATGTGGCAGGGTGGCAGAGTGGCAGGGTGGGTGACAGGGAGGCATACCGGGAGGGAGGGAGGCTGGCCGGAAGGTAGGGAGGCTGCGGAGACAGGGATACGAGAATGAACGGAGAGAGAGAGAGAGAATGAATGATAGACAGAAAGAAGAGTAGTCGTAAACACAGGTATCCCTCAGAGATTGAGCCTCGTTTCCAACCTCTTCGCAATACACACGGATAATTAGCATCAAAGATGCTTCAACTGGCAGATGAAGCCAAACTGGGAAGAAATCCACAGCATCCTTAACAGATCTGAGCATTAACAGGTTGACGCTCTGGTCGGAGACGTGAAAAGCAATTTTCAACTTTGACATTCGCAAGGAAATAAATTTTAAGTTGAATACTCTGAATCTACCCGGAATAAGAGGAGAGAAAGACCTGGGAGTAACCATCACCAGCCCTTACAAATACCAAACAGAACAGCTAACTAGAGTTCTAAGTTAGAAACTTAGAGGTAAGATTGGTAAGGAAACAGGAACAGTGTTTCCTGCCACGGGTCTTAGTCACATGATGACCCAAAACTGGAGTTTTTGGTCATCTGACTGAGACCTTCCACTGGCTTACTGGTTCACCCCTTTAAATATTAAGATTGTTCATTATTGATTTTATGATACCACAGTTAGACCGTATAGTGAATACGTACGACATTTTAGATCTCTAAGTTATGTAAAAGCTGGTACCAACACTGGAGAAGGTACAGTGATTGGCTACTAAGCTGGTACCAACACTGGAGAAGGTACAGTGACTGGCTATTAAGCTGGTACCAACACTGGAGAAGTACAGTGACAGGGTACTAAGCTGGTACTAACACTGGAGAAGGTACAGTGACTGGCTACTAAGCTGGTACCAACACTGGAGAAGGTACAGTGACTGGCTACTAAGCTGGAACCAACACTGGAGAAGGTACAGTGATTGGCTACTAAGCTGGTACCAACACTGGAGAAGGTACAGTGACAGGCTACTAAGCTGGAACCAACACTGGAGAAGGTACAGTGATTGGCTACTAAGCTGGTACCAACACTGGA
Source organism: Cherax quadricarinatus (assembly GCF_038502225.1). Taxonomy (NCBI): domain Eukaryota; kingdom Metazoa; phylum Arthropoda; class Malacostraca; order Decapoda; family Parastacidae; genus Cherax; species Cherax quadricarinatus. The sequence goes on along the minus strand of NW_027195148.1, from coordinate 218,933 downwards.
GAAGGTACAGTGATTGGCTACTAAGCTGGTACCAACACTGGAGAAGGTACAGTGATTGGCTACTAAGCTGGTACCAACACTGGAGAAGGTACAGTGATTGGCTACTAAGCTGGTACCAACACTGGATAAGGTACAGTGACTGGCTACTAAGCTGGTACCAACACTGGAGAAGGTACAGTGACTGGCTACTAAGCTGGTACCAACACTGGAGAAGGTACAGTGATTGGCTACTAAGCTGGTACCAACACTGGAGAAGATACAGTGATTGGCTACTAAGCTGGTACCAACACTGGAGAAGGTACAGTGATTGGCTACTAAGCTGGTACCATCACTGGAGAAGGTACAGTGACTGGCTACTAAGCTGTTACCAACACTGGAAAAGGTACAGTGACTGGTTACTAAGCTGGTACCAACACTGGAGAAGGTACAGTGATTGGCTACTAAGCTGGTACCAACACTGGAGAAGGTACAGTGACTGGCTACTAAGCTGGTACCAACACTGGAAAAGGTACAGTGACTGGTTACTAAGCTGGTACCAACACTGGAGAAGGTACAGTGACTGGCTACTAAGCTGGTACCAACAATGGAAAAGGTACAGTGATTGGCTACTAAGCTGGTACCAACACTGGAGAAGGTACAGTGATTGGCTACTAAGCTGGTACCAACACTGGAGAAGGTACAGTGATTGGCTACTAAGCTGGTACCAACACTGGAGAAGGTACAGTGATTGGCTACTAAGCTGGTACCATCACTGGAGAAGGTACAGTGACTGGCTACTAAGCTGGTACCAACACTGGAAAAGGTACAGTGACTGGTTACTAAGCTGGTACCAACACTGGAAAAGGTACAGTGACTGGTTACTAAGCTGGTACCAACACTGGAGAAGGTACAGTGACTGGCTACTAAGCTGGTACCATCACTGGAGAAGGTACAGTGACTGGCTACTAAGCTGGTACCAACACTGGAAAAGGTACAGTGACTGGTTACTAAGCTGGTACCAACACTGGAAAAGGTACAGTGACTGGTTACTAAGCTGGTACCATCACTGGAGAAGGTACAGTGACTGGCTACTAAGCTGGTACCATCACTGGAGAAGGTACAGTGATTGACTACTAAACTGGTACCAACACTGGAGAAGGTACAGTGACTGGCTACTAAGCTGGTACCAACACTGGAGAAGGTACAGTGATTGACTACTAAACTGGTACCAACACTGGAGAAGGTATAGTGACTGGCTACTAAGCTGGTACCATCACTGGAGAAATTACAGTGACTGGCTACTAAGCTGGTACCAACACTGGAGAAGGTACAGTGATTGGCTATTAAGCTGGTACCAACACTGGAGAAGGTACAGAGACTGGCTACTAAGCTGGTACCAACACTGGAGAAGGTACAGTGATTGACTACTAAGCTGGTACCAACACTGGAGAAGGTAGTGATTGGCTACTAAACTGGTACAAACACTGGAGAAGGTACAGTGATTGGCTACTAAACCGGTACCAACACTGGAGAAGGTACAGTGATTGGCTACTAAGCTGGTACCAACACTGGAGAAGGTAGTGATTGGCTACTAAACTGGTACCAACACTGGAGAAGGTAGTGATTGGCTACTAAACTGGTACCAACACTGGAGAAGGTAGTGATTGGCTACTAAACTGGTACCAACACTGGAGAAGGTACAGTGATTGGCTACTAAGCTGGTACCAACACTGGAGAAGGTAGTGATTGGCTACTAAACTGGTACCAACACTGGAGAAGGTAGTGATTGGCTACTAAACTGGTACCAACACTGGAGAAGGTAGTGATTGGCTACTAAACTGGTACCAACACTGGAGAAGGTACAGTGATTGGCTACTAAACTGGTACCAACACTGGAGAAGGTAGTGATTGGCTACAAAGCTGGTACCATCACTGGAGAAGGTACAGTGATTGACTACTAAGCTGGTACCATCACTGGAGAAGGTACAGTGATTGGCTACTAAGCTGGTACCATCACTGGAGAAGGTACAGTGATTGTCTACTAAACTGGTACCAACACTGGAGAAGGTACAGTGATTTGCTACTAAGCTGGTACCAACACTGGAGAAGGTACAGTGATTGGCTACTAAACTGGTACCAACACTGGAGAAGGTACAATGATTTGCTACTAAGCTGGTACCATCACTGGAGAAGGTACAGTGATTGGCTACTAAACTGGTACCAACACTGGAGAAGGTACAGTGATTTGCTACTAAGCTGGTACCAACACTGGAGAAGGTACAGTGATTGGCTACTAAGCTGGTACCAACACTGGAGAAGGTACAGTGATTTGCTACTAAGCTGGTACCATCACTGGAGAGAGTACAGTGATTGGCTACTAAGCTGGTACCAACACTGGAGAAGGCACAGTGATTGGCTACTAAGCTGGTACCAACAATGGAGAAGGTACAGTGATTGGCTACTAAGCTGGTACCAACAATGGAGAAGGTACAGTGATTGGCTACTAAGCTGGTACCAACAATGGAGAAGGTACAGTGATTGGCTACTAAGCTGGTACCAACACTGGAAAAGGTACAGTGATTGGCTACTAAGCTGGTACCAACAATGGAGAAGGTACAGTGATTGAATACTAAGCTGGTACCAACACTAGAGAAGGTAAAGTGATTGAATACTAAGCTGGTACCAACACTAGAGAAGGTACAGTTATTGGCTACTAAGCTGGTACCATCACTGGAGAAGGTACAGTGATTGGCTACTAAGCTGGTACCATCACTGGAGAAGGTACAGTGACTGGCTACTAAGCTGGTACCATCACTGGAGAAGGTACAGTGATTGAATACTAAGCTGGTACCAACACTAGAGAAGGTACAGTGATTGGCTACTAAGCTGGTACCATCACTGGAGAAGGTACAGTGATTGGCTACTAAGCTGGTACCAACACTGGAGAAGGTACAGTGATTGGCTACTAAGCTGGTACCATCACTGGAGAAGGTACAGTGATTGAATACTAAGCTGGTACCAACACTAGAGAAGGTACAGTGATTGGCTACTAAGCTGGTACCATCACTGGAGAAGGTACAGTGATTGACTACTAAGCTGGTACCAACACTGGAGAAGGTACAGTGATTGGCTACTAAGCTGGTACCAACACTGGAGAAGGTACAGTGATTGGCTACTAAGCTGGTACCAACACTGGAGAGAGTACAGTGATTGGCTACTAAGCTGGTACCATCACTGGAGAAGGTACAGTGATTGACTACTAAGCTGGTACCAACACTGGAGAAGGTACAGTGATCGGCTACTAAGCTGGTACCAACACTGGAGAAGGTACAGTGATTGACTACTAAGCTGGTACCAACACTGGAGAGAGTACAGTGATCGGCTACTAAGCTGGTACCAACACTGGAGAAGGTACAGTGATCGGCTACTAAGCTGGTACCAACACTGGAGAAGGTACAGTGATCGGCTACTAAGCTGGTACCAACACTGGAGAAGGTACAGTGATTGACCACTAAGCTTGTACCAACACTGGAGAAGGTACAGTGATTGACTACTAAGCTGGTACCAACACTGGAGAAGGTACAGTGATTGGCTACTAAGCTAGTACCAACACTGGAGAAGGCACAGTGATTGGCTACTAAGCTGGTACCAACACTGGAGAAGGTACAGTGATTGGCTACTAAGCTGGTACCAACACTGGAGAAGGTACAGTGATTGGCTACTAAGCTGGTACCATCACTGGAGAGAGTACAGTGATTGGCTACTAAGCTGGTACCAACACTAGAGAAGGTACAGTGATCGGCTACTAAGCTGGTACCAACACTAGAGAAGGTACAGTGATTGACTACTAAGCTGGTACCAACACTGGAGAAGGTACAGTGATTGGCTACTAAGCTGGTACCATCACTGGAAAGAGTACAGTGATTGGCTACTAAGCTGGTACCAACACTAGAGAAGGTACAGTGATTGACTACTAAGCTGGTACCATCACTGGAGAGGGTACAGTGATTGGCTACTAAGCTGGTACCAACACTGGAGAAGGTACAGTGATTGGCTACTAAGCTGGTACCAACACTGGAGAAGGTACAGTGATTGGCTACTAAGCTGGTACCATCACTGGAGAGAGTACAGTGATTGGCTACTAAGCTGGTACCAACACTAGAGAAGGTACAGTGATCGGCTACTAAGCTGGTACCAACACTGGAGAAGGTACAGTGATTGGCTACTAAGCTGGTACCAACACTGGAGAATGTAAAGTGATTGGCTACTAAGCTGGTACCAACACTGGAGAAGGTACAGTGATTGGCTACTAAGCTGGTACCATCACTGGAGAGAGTACAGTGATTGGCTACTAAGCTGGTACCATCACTGGAGAGAGTACAGTGATTGGCTACTAAGCTGGTACCAACACTGGAGAGAGTACAATGATTGGCTACTAAGCTGGTACCATCACTGGAGAGAATACAGTGATTGGCTAGTAAGCCGATACCATCACTGCAGAGAGTACAGTGATTGGCAACTAAGCTGGTACCATCACTGGAGAGAGCACAGTGATTGGCTACTAAGCTGGTACCATCACTGGAAAGGGTACAGTGATTGGCTACTAAGCTGGTACCATCACTGGAGAGAGTACTGTGATTGGCTACTAAGCTGGTACCATCACTGGAGAAGGTACAGTGATTGGCAACTAAGCTGGTACCATCACTGGAGAGAGTACAGTGATTTGCTACTAAGCTGGTACCATCACTGGAGAGGGTGCAGTGATTGGCTACTAAGCTGGTACCATCACTGGAGAGGGTACAGTGATTGGCTACTAAGCTGGTACCTTCACTGGAGAAGGTACAGTGATTGGCTACTAAGCTGGTACCATCACTGGAGAAGGTACAGTGATTGGCTACTAAGCTGGTACCTTCACTGGAGAAGGTACAGTGATTGGCTACTAAGCTGGTACCAACACTGGAAAAGGTACAGTGACTGGCTACTAAGCTGGTACCATCACTGGAGAAGGTACAGTGACTGGCTACTAAGCTGGTACCAACACTGGAGAAGGTACAGTGACTGGCTACTAAGCTGGTACCATCACTGGAGAGAGTACACTGACTGGCTACCAAGCTGGTACCATCACTGGAGAGGGTACACTGGCTACCAAGCTGGTACCATCACTGGAGAGGGTACACTGGCTACCAAGCTGGTACCATCACTGGAGAGGGTACACTGGCTACCAAGCTGGTACCATCACTGGAGAGGGTACACTGGCTACCAAGCTGGTACCATCACTGGAGAGGGTACACTGGCTACCAAGCTGGTACCATCTCTGGAGAGGGTACAGTGATTGGCTACCAAGCTGGTACCATCACTGGAGAGGGTACACTGGCTACCAAGCTGGTACCATCACTGGAGAGGATACACTGGCTACCAAGCTGGTACCATCACTGGAGAGGGTACACTGGCTACCAAGCTGGTACCATCACTGGAGAGGGTACACTGGCTACCAAGCTGGTACCATCACTGGAGAGGATACACTGGCTACCAAGCTGGTACCATCACTGGAGAGGGTACACTGGCTACCAAGCTGGTACCATCACTGGAGAGGGTACACTGGCTACCAAGCTGGTACCATCACTGGAGAGGGTACACTGGCTACCAAGCTGGTACCATCACTGGAGAGGGTACACTGGCTACCAAGCTGGTACCATCACTGGAGAGGGTACACTGGCTACCAAGCTGGTACCATCACTGGAGAGGGTACACTGGCTACCAAGCTGGTACCATCACTGGAGAGGGTACACTGGCTACCAAGCTGGTACCATCACTGGAGAGGGTACACTGGCTACCAAGCTGGTACCATCTCTGGAGAGGGTACAGTGATTGGCTACCAAGCTGGTACCATCACTGGAGAGGGTACACTGGCTACCAAGCTGGTACCATCACTGGAGAGGATACACTGGCTACCAAGCTGGTACCATCACTGGAGAGGGTACACTGGCTACCAAGGTGGTACCATCACTGGAGAGGGTACACTGGCTACCAAGCTGGTACCATCACTGGAGAGGGTACACTGGCTACCAAGCTGGTACCATCACTGGAGAGGGTACACTGGCTACCAAGCTGGTACCATCACTGGAGAGGGTACACTGGCTACCAAACTGGTACCATCACTGGAGAGGGTACACTGGCTACCAAGCTGGTACCATCACTGGAGAGGGTACACTGGCTACCAAGCTGGTACCATCACTGGAGAGGGTACACTGGCTACCAAGCTGGTACCATCACTGGAGAGGGTACACTGGCTACCAAGCTGGTACCATCACTGGAGAGGGTACACTGGCTACCAAGCTGGTACCATCACTGGAGAGGGTACACTGGCTACCAAGCTGGTACCATCACTGGTGAGGGTACACTGGCTACCAAGCTGGTACCATCACTGGAGAGGGTACACTGGCTACCAAGCTGGTACCATCACTGGAGAGGGTACACTGGCTACCAAGCTGGTACCATCACTGGAGAGGGTACACTGGCTACCAAGCTGGTACCATCACTGGAGAGGGTACACTGGCTACCAAGCTGGTACCATCACTGGTGAGGGTACATTGGCTACCAAGCTGGTACCATCACTGGAGAGGGTACACTGGCTACCAAGCTGGTACCATCACTGGAGAGGGTACACTGGCTACCAAGCTGGTACCATCACTGGAGAGGGTACACTGGCTACCAAGCTGGTACCATCACTGGAGAGGGTACACTGGCTACCAAGCTGGTACCATCACTGGAGAGGGTACACTGGCTACCAAGCTGGTACCATCACTGGAAAGGGTACACTGGCTACCAAGCTGGTACCATCACTGGAGAGGGTACACTGACTACCAACCTGGTACCATCACTGGAGAGGGTACACTGGCTACCAAGCTGGTACCATCACTGGAGAGGGTACACTGGCTACCAAGCTGGTACCATCACTGGAGAGGGTACACTGGCTACCAAGCTGGTACCATCACTGGAGAGGGTACACTGGCTACCAAGCTGGTACCATCACTGGAGAGGGTACACTGGCTACCAAGCTGGTACCATCACTGGTGAGGGTACACTGGCTACCAAGCTGGTACCATCACTGGAGAGGGTACACTGGCTACCAAGCTGGTACCATCACTGGAGAGGGTACACTGGCTACCAAGGTGGTACCATCACTGGAGAGGGTACACTGGCTACCAAGCTGGTACCATCACTGGAGAGGGTACACTGGCTACCAAGCTGGTACCATCACTGGAGAGGGTACACTGGCTACCAAGCTGGTACCATCACTGGAGAGGGTACACTGACTACCAAGCTGGTACCATCACTGGAGAGGGTACACTGGCTACCAACCTGGTACCATTACTCTTCAAAAAAAAGTCTGAAACCCCGAGGCAGAAGATACAACATAAACGTTTGCAATTTTTTTCAAACAGAATAACAGCAGACTGAAAGGAGCTAGCCACTGAAGCTGTAAATGGGAAGGAAATACAGTGGTTCCAGAACTAACTGGACAAGCCTGGGACAAACTGAAATTAAGAGATTTCAGTCAACGTACGTTGATATTTGTTCAGGAACTGCATCATGACCACCAGTTGACAACTATGGTAATAAAAATTGCACTGGTAGAGGTAGTGGTAGTTGTGGTAGTTGTGGTAGTTGTGGTAGTCACAACTCTGTGTAAGTACCAGTAGAAAGTAGAAACAGAATTAATTAGGTAGATGTAAATGCACATCAGGTCTACCATACACTTCTGTGACACCTTTTCCGGTAGTGGCCTGAGGGATTGGAGGGTGGGGAGAAAGCCTTCCGTTTTACTATCCTCGCCTCGCACACTTGGATAATATACTAAGGCTCTCAGTCTAGATAGCAGTAGATAGCTCCTCTCAGTAGACAGCCTCAGTATATAGCATTATGATCTTCGATATCTAGCTTTCCCTTGGTTTCTCTCTCTCTCTCTCTTTCTCTCTCTCTCTTTCTCTCTCTCTCTCTCTCTCTCTCTCTCTCTTTCTCTCTCTCTTTCTCTCTCTCTCTCCTCTTTCTCTCTCTTCTCTTCCCCTTTCTCTCTCTCTCTCTCTCTCTTTTCTCTCTCTCCCTCTCTCCCCCTCCCTCTCTCCTCTTCCTCTCAAAACCCCCCCCCCCCTTTCTCTCTTCTCTCTCTCTTTTTTTTTTTTTTTTTTTCATAGGGTTTGACAATGGGTCCCCAGCTTTATTGACAATTTCAGGTTAAAGGGTTCCTAACTTTTTGGCAAAAGAGCTATTTCCTCATCGCTCATTTGATTTTTATTGTTTGAGAATCAAAGGGAACAGGATGGTTGGAGGATCGGGGGCCGCATTTTCATTTGATCAACTGACGTTTTCGTTGCCCTTTTTGTAGAAATTTTTCCATCTGAGTCATCCTGGGGATGTATGATCCAGATGGGGATGTTTGAGAAGGTCACCCGAGGAAGTTGTGCTTTCTGCCCCTCTTGTGGCATAAAAAATTGTTTCACGTGTCCTCGGTGGGTCCAAAGTATTTTTACAATATTGGCCGCATCCGGACCCCACATCCTCCCATGTTTAAGGCTCCTGAAATGACAGATCTATCAGGGGGTCCAGGGGAGATGAGAGTCTTTTCTCTTTTTTACCTGTCAAGCAGTCGCAGATGAGAGGGGGGAGGAAACCAAAAAATGGAGCATATCAAGGTGGAGGACGGTGTACAGGGTTAAACCCCCTTTTTCAAGAGATGGGGGATAAGCAAGTTGTGTTTTCCCGCCTTTTTTAAATTTCAAATGGGGGCTTCATGGTTGTTTTAGTCAAATTTTACCCCGATATAAATTTTCCCGGTGCCAACATCCTATTCATCCCTTTCTACTGCACCAGCATTACCATCATGGTGCCTAGAACGATCATATTTGCGTTTTCTCGGGTGCAAAAGTTTCTTGCATCTATTTCCCCGCTGATAT
>NW_027195148.1:195000-205000 GCF_038502225.1 Cherax quadricarinatus | reverse complement strand
CCTGTGTGATGGAATATGACAGTGTGTGTGATGGAATATGACAGTGATATTATCCTGTGTGATGGAATATGACAGTGATATTATCCTGTGTGATGGAATAGTGATCCTGTAGATGGAATATGACAGTGATATCATCCTGTGATGGAATATGACAGTGATATCATCCTGTGATGGAATATGACAGTGATATCATCCTGTATGATGGAATATGACAGTGATATCATCCTGTGATGGAATATGACAGTGATATCATCCTGTGTGATGGAATATGACAGTGATATCATCCTGTATGATGGAATGTATGATATTATCCTGTATGATGGATATCATCCTGTGTGATGGAATATGACAGTGATATTATCCTGTATGATGGAATATGACAGTGATATTATCCTGTATGATGGAATATGACAGTGATATTATCCTGTGTGATGGAATATGACAGTGATATTATCCTGTGTGATGGAAAATGACAGTGATATTATCCTGTATGATGGAATATGACAGTGATATTATCCTGTGTGATGGAATATGACAGTGATATTATCCTGTGTGATGGAATATGACAGTGATATTATCCTGTGTGATGGAATATGACAGTGATATTATCCTGTTTGACGGAATATGACAGTGATATTATCCTGTGTGATGGAATATGACAGTGATATTATCCTGTATGATGGAATATGACAGTGATATTATCCTGTGTGATGATGTGATATTATCCTGTGTGATATGACAGTGATATTATCCTGTGTGATGGAATATGACAGTGGATGATATATGACAGTGACAGTGTGATATTATCCTGTATGATGGATATGACAGTGATATTACTGTATGATGGAATGTGACAGTATATCATCCTGTGTGATGTGACAGTGATATTATCCTGTATGAAATATGACAGTGATATTATCCTGTGTGATGGAATATGACAGTGATATTATCCTGTATGATGGAATGTGACAGTGATATTATCCTGTATGATGGAATATGACAGTGATATTAACCTGTATGATGGAATGTGACAGTGATATTAACCTGTATGATGGAATGTGACAGTGATATTATCCAGTGTGATGGAATATGACAGTGATATTATCCTGTGTGATGGAATATGACAGTGATGGAATGACAGTGATATTATCCCAGTGTATGATGGAATGACAGTGATATTACTGTATGATGGATATGACAGAGATATCCAGTGATATTATGATGGAATATGACAGTGATATTATCTGTATGATGGAATGTGACAGTGTATGATGGAATATGACATGATATTATCCAGAATATGACATGACATTATCCTGTATGATGGAATATGACAGTGATATCGTCCTGTGTGACGGAATATGACATGATATCCTGTCATCCTGTGTGATGGAATATGACAGTGATATTATCTGTATGATGGAATGTGACAGTGATATATCCTGTGTGATGGAATATGACAGTGATATTATCCTGTGTGATGGAATATGACAGTGACATATTCATCCTGATATTATCCTGTATGATGGAATATGACAGTGATATCACATGGAATATGATATATCATCCTGTATGATCCTGTGTGACGGAATGTGACAGTGATATACATGGAATATGACATATTATCCTGTGTGATGAATATGACAGTGATATCACCCTGTGTGTCGGAATATGACATGATATCATCCTGTATGTGAGTGATATCATCCTGTGTGATGGAATATGATATTATCCTGTAAGGAATATGACAGTGATATCATCCTGTATGATGTGACAGTGATATAGACGGAGTATGACAGTGATATCATCCTGTGTGTGATATCAGTGATATTATCCTGTATGATGGAATGTGACAGTGATATCATCCTGTGTGATGGAATATGACAGTGATATTATCCTGTATGATGGAATATGACAGTGATATTATCCTGTGTGATGGAATATGACAGTGATATTATCCTGTTTGACGGAATATGACAGTGATATTATCCTGTGTGATGGAATGTGACAGTGATATTATCCTGTATGATGGAATATGACAGTGATATCCTGTATGATGGAATATGACAGTGATGTCATCCTGTGTGATGGAATATGACAGTGATATCATCCTGTGTGATGGAATATGCAGTGATATTATCCTGTATGATGGAATATGACAGTGATATCATCCTGTGTGACGGAATATGACAGTGATATCATCCTGTGTGATGGAATATGACAGTGATATCATCCTGTGTGATGGAATATGACAGTGATATCATCCTGCGTGATAGAATATGACAGTGATATCATCCTGTGTGATGGAATATGACAGTGATATTATCCTGTATGATGGAATATGACAGGAATCATCCTGTGTGATGGAAATACATGATATTATCCTGTATGATGGAATATACAGTGATATCATCCGTGTGATGGAATATGACAGTGACATCCTGTGTGATGGAATATGACAGTGATATTATCCTGGACGGAATATGACAGTGGTATCGTCCTGTGTGATGGAATATGACAGTGATATCATCCTGTGTGATGGAATATGACAGTGATATCATCCTGTGTGACGGAATATGACAGTGATATTATCCTGTGTGATGGAATATGACAGTGATATTATCCTGTGTGATGGAATATGACAGTGATATCATCCTGTGTGATGGAATATGACAGTGATATTATCCTGTATGATGGAATATGACAGTGATATCATCCTGTGTGATGGAATATGACAGTGATATCATCCTGTGATGGAATATGACAGTGATATCATCCTGTGATGGAATATGACAGTGATATCATCCTGTGTGATGGAATATGACAGTGATATCATCCTGTGTGATGGAATATGACAGTGATATCATCCTGTGTGATGGAATATGACAGTGATATCATCCTGTGTGACGGAATATGACAGTGATATTATCCTGTGTGATGGAATATGACAGTGATATCATCCTGTGTGATGGAATATGACAGTGATATTATCCTGTGTGATGGAATATGACAGTGATATCATCCTGTGTGATGGAATATGACAGTGATATCGTCCTGTGTGATGGAATATGACAGTGATATCATCCTGTGTGATGGAATATGACAGTGATATCATCCTGTGTGATGGAATATGACAGTGATATCATCCTGTGTGATGGAATATGACAGTGATATCATCCTGTGTGACGGAATATGACAGTGATATTATCCTGTGTGATGGAATATGACAGTGATATCATCCTGTATGATGGAATATGACAGTGATATCCTGTGTGATGGAATATGACAGTGATATCATCCTGTGTGACGGAATATGACAGTGATATCCTGTGTGATGGAATATGACAGTGATATCATCCTGTGATGGAATATGACAGTGATATTATCCTGTGTGATGGAATATGACAGTGATATTATCCTGTGTGATGGAATATGACAGTGATATTATCCTGTGTGATGGAATATGGCAGTGATATTATCCTGTGTGATGGAATATGACAGTGATATCATCCTGTGATGAAATATGACAGTGATATCATCCTGTGATGGAATATGACAGTGATATCATCCTGTGATGGAATATGACAGTGATATCATCCTGTGTGATGGAATATGACAGTGATATTATCCTGTCATCCTGTGATGGAATATAGTGATATCATCCTGTGTGATGACAGTGATATCCAGTGTGTGATGGATATGACAGTGATACAGTGACGGAATATGACAGTGATATCCTGTGATGGAATATGGATATCAATGGTGACAGTGATATTATCCTGTGTGATGGAATATGACAGTGATATTATCCTGTGTGATGGAATATGACAGTGATATTATCCTGTGTGATGGAATATGGCAGTGATATTATCCTGTATGATGGAATATGACAGTGATATTATCCTGTATGATGGAATATGACAGTGATATTATCCTGTGTGATGGAATATGACAGTGATATTATCCTGTATGATGGAATATGACAGTGATATTATCCTGTATGATGGAATATGACAGTGATATTATCCTGTATGATGGAATATGACAGTGATATCATCCTGTATGATGGAATGTGACAGTGATATTATCCTGTATGATGGAATATGACAGTGATATTATCCTGTATGATGGAATATGACAGTGATATTATCCTGTATGATGGAATATGACAGTGATATTATCCTGTATGATGGAATATGACAGTGATATTATCCTGTATGATGGAATATGACAGTGATATTATCCTGTGTGATGGAATATGACAGTGATATTATCCTGTATGATGGAATATGACAGTGATATTATCCTGTGTGATGGAATATGACAGTGATATTATCCTGTATGAAGGAATATTACAGTGATATCATCCTGTATGATGGAATATGACAGTGATATCATCCTGTATGATGGAATATGACAGTGATATTATCCTGTGTGATGGAATATGACAGTGATATTATCCTGTATGATGGAATATGACAGTGATAATATCCTGTGTGATGGAATATGACAGTGATATTATCCTGTGTGATGGAATGTGACAGTGATATTATCCTGTGTGATGGAATATGACAGTGATATTATCCTGTATGATGGAATATGACAGTGATATTATCCTGTATGATGGAATATGACAGTGATATTATCCTGTATGATGGAATGTATCATCCTGTGTGATGGAATATGACAGTGATATTATCCTGTATGATGGAATATGACAGTGATATTATCCTGTGTGATGGAATATGACAGTGATATTATCCTGTTTGACGGAATATGACAGTGATATTATCCTGTGTGATGGAATATGACAGTGATATTATCCTGTATGATGGAATATGACAGTGATATTATCCTGTATGATGGAATGTGACAGTGATATCATCCTGTGTGATGGAATATGACAGTGATATTATCCTGTGTGATGGAATATGACAGTGATATTAACCTGTATGATGGAATGTGACAGTGATATTATCCTGTGTGATGGAATATGACAGTGATATTATCCTGTGAGATGGAATATGACAGTGATATTATCCTGTATGATGGAATATGACAGAGATATCCTGTGTGATGGAATATGACAGTGATATTATCCTGTGTGATGGAATATGACAGTGATATTATCCTGTGTGATGGAATATGACAGTGACATTATTCTGTATGATGGAATATGACAGTGATATCATCCTGTGTGATGGAATATGACAGTGATATCGTCCTGTGTGACGGAATATGACAGTGATATCCTGTGTGATGGAATATGACAGTGATATCATCCTGTGTGATGGAATATGACAGTGATATTATCCTGTATGATGGAATGTGACAGTGATATCATCCTGTGTGATGGAATATGACAGTGATATTATCCTGTGTGATGGAATATGACAGTGATATTATACTGTATGATGGAATATGACAGTGATATCATCCTGTGTGATGGAATATGACAGTGATATTATCCTGTATGATGGAATATGACAGTGATATCATCCTGTGATGGAATATGACAGTGATATCATCCTGTGTGATGGAATATGACAGTGATATCGTCCTGTGTGACGGAATATGACAGTGATATACTGTGTGATGGAATATGACAGTGATATCATCCTGTGTGATGGAATATGACAGTGATATCACCCTGTGTGTCGGAATATGACAGTGATATCATCCTGTATGATGGAATATGACAGTGATATCATCCTGTGTGATGGAATATGACAGTGATATTATCCTGTATGATGGAATATGACAGTGATATCATCCTGTATGATGGAATATGACAGTGATATCATCCTGTGTGACGGAGTATGACAGTGATATCATCCTGTGTGATGGAATATGACAGTGATATTATCCTGTATGATGGAATATGACAGTGATATCATCCTGTGTGATGGAATATGACAGTGATATTATCCTGTGTGATGGAATATGACAGTGATATTATCCTGTATGATGGAATATGACAGTGATATCATCCTGTGTGATGGAATATGACAGTGATATCATCCTGTGTGATGGAATGTGACAGTGATATTATCCTGTATGATGGAATATGACAGTGATATCCTGTATGATGGAATATGACAGTGATGTCATCCTGTGTGATGGAATATGACAGTGATATCATCCTGTGTGATGGAATATGCTGTGTATGATGGAATATGACAGTGATATCATCCTGTATGATGGAATATGACAGTGATATCATCCTGTGTGACGGAATATGACAGTGATATCATCCTGTGTGATGGAATATGACAGTGATATCATCCTGTGTGATGGAATATGACAGTGATATCATCCTGCGTGATAGAATATGACAGTGATATCATCCTGTGTGATGGAATATGACAGTGATATTATCCTGTATGATGGAATATGACAGTGATATCATCCTGTGTGATGGAATATGACAGTGATATTATCCTGTATGATGGAATATGACAGTGATATCATCCTGTGTGATGGAATATGACAGTGACATCCTGTGTGATGGAATATGACAGTGATATTATCCTGTGTGACGGAATATGACAGTGATATCGTCCTGTGTGATGGAATATGACAGTGATATCATCCTGTGTGATGGAATATTACAGTGATGTCATCCTGTGTGATGGAATATGACGGTGATATCATCCTGTTTGATGGAATATGACAGTGATATCATCCTGTATGATGCAATATGACAGTGATATCATCCTGTGTGATAGAATATGACAGTGATATCCTGTGTGACGGAATATGACACTGATATCATCCTGTGTGATGGAATATGACAGTGATATCATCCTGTGTGATGGAATATGACAGAAGAACTCAGGTACCTCACCTACCCACTATGTAACCCTAACACTGTGTGACACCTCTCACACTGTGTATGACCCTTCACACTGTGTGTGACACCTCTCACACTGTGTGACACCCCTCTCACTGTGTGTAACATCCCTCACACTGTGTGTGGCACCCCTCACACTGTGTGTGACATCCCTCACACTGTGTGTAACGCCCCTCACACTGTGTGTGACACCCCTCACACTCTGTGTGACACCCCTCACACTGTGTGACACCTCTCACACTGTGTGATACCCCTCACACTGTATGTGACACCCCTCACATTGTGTGTGACACCCATCACACTGTATGTGACACCCCTCACATTGTGTGTGACACCCCTCACACTGTGTGTGACACCCCTCATACTGTGTGTGACACCCCTCACACTGTGTGTGACATCCCTCACACTGTGTGTGACACCCTTCATACTAAAGTAAAAGGACACAAGTGCAACTAATGTGACATTTATTGTGGCAACGTTTCGCTCTCCAGGAGCTTTATCAAGCCATTACAAACAATACATGGACACAGAGGGTATAGAAAGGTTCTGAGTGAGGTGCAATACTAGTGAGGTACCATTTCGATGTTCACTAGTGGTGGTAGTAGTAGTAGTAGTAGCTTGTCAAGCTACCTTTCCTCGACGTCCTCATTCACAAAGTAGACAACACCTAAGATTTCAAGTTTATCGGAAACCCACCAATAAAAATGATCTCACACACTTCTATTCCAGTCAAGATACCAAGACCAAAAGAGGCATCATCATCGGGTTTTTCCTAAGAGCATACCGAATTTGTAGTCCTGAGTTTCTTGACGAGGAATGCACTTACATTCACCAAACATTCACTGAGTTACAATTTCCTTCTTTTTTCATCAAAGACTGCAAGAAAAGAGCTCTTCAGATCATCAATTCTCCACGCATCAACACCGCTCCCAACAAAGTTATAATTCTTCCCAACAGCCAGGTTGCACTAAACGTCTCAAAAGTACTTTCACAAGCTAACACCAGAGTCGCCATCGCTTCTACCACTTCAATAAAGGATCTAACCAGGACAAAATCCAAGCACCACGAACCAGTCAATGCAGGAGTTTACACTATACCCTGTGGAGGCTGTGACAAGATCTACGTAGGTGAAACAGCAAGAAACCTCGACACCCGCCTCAATGAACACATTTACGCATGTAGGAACGACAACTTAAACAACGCCTGTGTACAACACCGAAATTCCACCAATCATCTCATGAAATTCAGAGACGTCCAATTAGTGATCAAAGAAACTAATTTCCGCAGACGCAAGTGCCTTGAATCAGCACTGATCGCTGTTTCGAATACAATTAAACAAAACAACGGCAGCTTCACCATCTCCGAAGTCTTAGCAAGAATCCTCCTGAAAACAGTAAACCCTGCCATCACATAGTCTCTCCTGTTATACTACACAAAGCACATTACAGAGAGTGAACACTGAAAAAAACCTGCCTCTTTCCAGTCTATATTTGTCCAACCTATTTTATGTTACCCAAGTAATAGCTTTTATATCCTTTTACTCATGTACGAATTAATTGCTCTTCCATATTGTATTATTTTTGTTACTACTACTGCTACTACTACTACTACCACTAGTGAACATCGAAATGGTACCTCACTAGTATTGCACCTCACTCAGAACCTTTATATACCCTCTGTGTCCATGTATTGTTTGTAATGGCTTGATAAAGCTCCTGGAGAGCGAAACGTTGCCACAATAAATGTCACATTAGTTGCACTTGTGTCCTTTTACTTTACATATTGTCGGTAATTCTACCAACTTTATTACATCCTTCATACTGTGTGACACCCCTCACACTGTGTGTGACACCCCTCACACTGTGTGACACCCCTCACACTGTGTGTGACACCCCTCACATTGTGTGTGACACCCCTCACACTGTGTGTGACACCCCTCACACTGTGTGTGACACCCCTCACAATATGTGACACCTCTCACACTGTGTGATACCCCTCGCACTGTATGTGACACCCCTCACATTGTGTGTGACACCCTTCACACTGTGTCACCCCTCACACTGTGTGTGACACCCCTCACCCTGTGTGTGACACCCCTCACACTGTGTGTGACTCCCTTTACACTGTGTGACACCCCTCACACTGTGACACCCCTCACACTGTGTATGACTCCCCTCACACTGTATGACACTCCAAGATATCAGAGTCAATATATACTTCCCACCACCAGACACTTAAAGTCCTTGCATTTAAAATATTTAACTCAGAGCTCCAGATGATACCAATGTTCCAGGAACACACACGAGGGCGATTTCAGATCTGCGGGTTCGTTTGCGTTGATTCCTAGTTCTTGGAAGCTAAAAATACCCTTTTATTCCTTGCTGGCGTGGGCGTCTGGGGTGACGTGGGCGTGGATGGTCTTGTTGAAAGGACAAGTGAAGGTTTCCCACGCCCACAGAGGGATTTTCTGAGGGTTGTGTTTTGTGTTACGTAATGTGAAGCTGTGGTGACGGTAGCCTGTTTGAAGGCCCTATACTGCGGTGACGGTAGTCTGTCTGGAGGCCCTATACTATGTTCTACAGCCTGACTGTAGGCACAACAATCTACTTACTTCCTTACGTTATAGTGAGGTTGGCAAGCGTATCTTTAAAGACCGGCTCTAGAGGTCTTAAAGACCATTTAGGATGTGGCTTAAAGACCAGGCCGGATGTAGGTGTGACTAGCCAGATCAGGTGTGGTCTTTAAGACCATGTCCGGTGTAGGTCTCTCCCTCCCTCTCTCTCTCTCTCTCTCTCTCTCTCTCTTTCTCCTTCAGTTAAAACTGCAGACTTCAGATGGATTCAGCCTTAATTTCCCATTCAATGGCTTTCTCATTCGGTGGGTCGAGTCTGCATTTTTGTCGGCCATCACCTGGGTTTTAACAGGAGGGATAATGGAGTGATGGAGGGAGTGACAGTGAGGAGGGTGAGATCGATGAGAGACATAGGAGAGAGACATGAGAGACACATGAGAGGCACATCAGACATGAGAGACACATCATAGACACATCAGAGATAGATGAGAGATACATGAGAAACAGATAAAAGGTACATGAGAGATGGATGAGAGACAGATGAGAAACACATAAGAGACACATGAGAGACACAT
>NW_027195148.1:190000-192500 GCF_038502225.1 Cherax quadricarinatus | reverse complement strand
ATTTGGTTTTAATTCGGTTATTTACAAATTGATTTGCTTTTAATTCGGTTATTTACAAATTTATTTGCTTTTAATTCGGTTATTTACAAATTTATTTGCTTTTAATTCGGGTATTTACAAATTTATTTGGTTTTAATTCGGTTATTTGCAAATTTATTTGCTTTTAATTCGGGTATTTACAAATTTATTTGGTTTTAATTCGGTCATTTACAAATTGATTTGGTTTTAATTCGGGTATTTACCAGTTTATTTAGCGTTTATTCGGGCAGTTGGCAGTTTATCGGTTGTTTCAGTGGCAGTTGGCAGTTTATCGGTTGTTTCAGTGGCAGTTGGCAGTTTATCGGTTGTTTCAGTGGCAGTTGGAAGTTTATCGGTTGTTTCAGTGGCAGTTGGCAGTTTATCGGTTGTTTCAGTGGCAGTTGGCAGTTTATCGGTTGTTTCAGTGGCAGTTGGCAGTTTATCGGTTGTTTCAGTGGCAGTTGGCAGTTTATCGGTTGTTTCAGTGGCAGTTGGCAGTTTAACGGTTGTTTCAGTGGCAGTTGGCAGTTTAACGGTTGTTTCAGTGCGCCAAAACCTGGAATAAACTCGGCAGAAAAAAATCTTGTAATGGAGAAAGCAGAGAATTTTTTTTTCATTGATTTTCACTTAGTTTCGTTTTCTTTTTTGCGATAATGTAAATGGAATCCGTCTGCTGTTTGTCTGCTGTTTGTCTGCTGTTTGTCTGCTGTTTGTCTGCTGTTTGTCTGCTGTTTGTCTGCTGTTTGTCTGCTGTTTGTCTGCTGTTTGTCTGCTGTTTGTCTGCTGTTTGTCTGCTGTTTGTCTGCTGTTTGTCTGCTGTTTGTCTGCTGTTGTTTGCTGTTTGTCTGCTGTTTGTCTGCTGTTTGTCTGCTGTTTGTCTACTGTTTGCTGTTTGTCTGCTGTTGTCTGCTGTTTGCAGCTGTTTGATGTTTTCTATTGTCTGCTGTTGTTTGGATGTTATCTGAGTGTCTGTCTCTGTCTGCATGACTGTCTCTTTCTGTCTGCCTGCACGTTTGTCTGTATGTTTGTTCACAGCCTCAGTCTCTCAACACTCTCTCTATCTCTCTCTCTCTCTCTCTCTCTCTCTCTCTCTCTCTCTCTCTCTCTCTCTCTCTCTCTCTCTCTCTCTCTCTCTCTCTCTCTCTCTCTCTCTGTCCAATCTCCATTTTTAATTCCCCATTCACATTCTTATATTTCTTATCCTGTCATTCCCAGTCTCTCTCTCAGTCTCTGTCTCTCACAGTCTCTCACTGTCTTCTTCAGTCTCTCACAGTATTTCTCAGTCTCTCACAGCCTCTCATTGTCTCTCACAGTCTCTCACTGTCTGTCACTGTCTCTCATTCTCTCACTGTCTGTCACTGTCTCTCACAGTCCCTCATTGTCTCTCACAGTCTCTCACTGTCTTTCTTAGCCTCTCACAGTCTCTCATTATCTCTCACAGTACCTCACTGTCTTTCTAAGTCTCTCACAGTCTCACACTGTCTCTCATAGTCTCTCAGTCTTTCACTGTCTCTCCCTCTCCCTCACAGTCACTCACTGTGTCTCACAAACTCTCACAATCTGTAATAGTCTGTCACTGTCTCTCACAGTCTGTCACTGTCTCTCACAGTCTGTCACTGTCTCTCACAGTCTGTCACTGTCTCTCACAGTCTGTCACTATCTCACAGGTTTTAAGGGAGGCGGTGGAGAAGTACTCTAGAAGTGTCAGAGAGACAACAGTAGCCTCTTTCCCCTCACATTCCCCCTCATATTCCCCTCGCATTTCCCCTCACATTCCCCCCTCACATTCCCCCTCAAATTCCCCCTCACATTCCCTCTCGCATTACCCCTCACATTCCCCCTCACATTCCCCCTCACATTCCCCCTCACATTCTCTCTCACATTCCCCCTCACATTCCCCTCACATTTCCCCTCGCATTCCCTCTCACATTCCCCCTCACATTCCCCTCACTTTCCCCTCACATTCCCCTTCACATTCCCCCTCACATTCCCCCACATTTCCCCTCACATTCCCCCTCACATTCCCCCTCACATTCCCCTTCGCATTCCTCATCACATTCCCCCTCACATTCCCCCTCGCATTCTCCCTCGCATTCCCCTTCACATTCCTCTCACATTCCACCTCACATTCCCCTCACATTCCCTCAATTCCCCTCACTTTCCCCTCACTTTCCCGTCACTTTCCCCTCACACTTCCCTCATTCCCCTCACATTTCCCTCCATTCCCCTCACATTCCTTCCTCATTCCCCCTCACATTCCCTCACATTCCCTCCATTCCCTCATTCCCTCACATACCTCCATTTCCCTCCATTCCCCCTCACATTCCCTCATTCCCTCACATTCCCCACATTGTCCCTCATTCCCCTCCATTCCCCTCACATTCTCCCTCACATTCCCTCACATTCCCCTCACATTCCCTCATTCCCCTCACATTCCCTCACATTTTCCCCTCCATTTCCCCTCACATTCCCCTCACATTCC
>NW_027195148.1:157500-182500 GCF_038502225.1 Cherax quadricarinatus | reverse complement strand
AAACAGATAAACAATAGATAATCAAACAGATAGACAATAGATAATCAAACAGATAAACAATAGATAATCAAACAGATAAACAATAGATAATCAAACAGATAGACAATAGATAATAAAAAATAACCACTCAAAACACAGCATCTAATTTTTCTATTCTTCAAATTCAAAACGATTTTTCGTACGTTTTTCAAATATTAGAAACATTTCTTTGAACTAAATCTCTAAAATAAATCTTTATTTTTTTTATTTCGAGATTTATTCATCATTTGATTTATTTTTATATATAAATTCTGATGCGACTTGATTTTTAGGATTTGATTTTAAATCCTGTGTTCCAATTATGATTAATTAGGTGTGTGTGTGTGTGTGTGTGTGTGTGTGTGTGTGTGTGTGTGTGTGTGTGTGTGTGTGTGTGTGTGTGTGTGTGTGTGTGTGTGTGTGTGTGTGTGTGTGTGTGTGTGTTAGTGTGTGTGTGTGTGTGTGTGTGTGTGTGTGTGTGTGTGTGTTAGTGAGTGTGTGTGTGTGTGTGTGTGTGTGTGTGTGTGTGTGTGTGTGTGTGTGTGTGTGTGTGTGTGTGTGTGTGTGTGTGTGTGTGTTAGTGAGTGAGTGTGTGTGTGTGTGTGTGTGTGTGTGTGTTAGTGAGTGTGTGTGTGTGTGTGTGTGTGTGTGTGTGTGTGTGTGTGTGTGTGTGTGTGTGTGTGTGTGTGTATGTGTGTGTGTGCGTGTGTGTGTATGTATGGTAACTACCTCCACTACCTCATTTTCCAGAGTATTCCACTTCCTAACAAATCTAAGGCTGAAGAAATACTTCCTAACATCTCTGTGACTCATCTGAGTCTTCAAGTTTAAACTACGACCTCTTGTGGCTGTGTCCCATCTCTGGAACATCCTGTCTTCCTCCACCTTATCGATTCCTCTCAGTATTTTATATGTCGTTATCATGTCCCCCATGTCTCTCCTGTCCTCCAGTGTCGTCAGGTTGATTTCCCTTAACCTCTCCGGGATTAGTTTTGTTGCAAACCGTTGCACCTTCTCTAATTTCTTGACGTGCTTGGCTAGTTGTGGGTTCCAAACTGGTGCTGCGTACTCCAATATACGCCTGACAAACACGGTGTACAGAGTCTTGAACGATTCCTTATTGAAAAATAAATAAATAACAAAAAGGCACAATACCGTGACTGGAACGATACACAAATAACCCGCACATAAAAGACAGAAGCTTCTGTCTTTTATGTGCGGGTTATTTGTGTATGATTCCTTATTGAGGTATCCGAACGTTATTCTCAGGTTTGCCAGGCGTCCTTATGCTGCAGCAGTTATCTGGTTGATGTGCACCTCATAAGATGTGCTCGGTGTTATACTCACCCCAAGATCCTTTTCCTTGAGTGATATATACATATATATATATATATATATATATATATATATATATATATATATATATATATATATATATATATATATATATATATATATACTATATATATATATATATATATATATATATATATATATATATATATATATATATAGATATATATATATATATATATATATATATAGAAGTAAATGCGAGGGTCTGGGCAAGAGGCGTGGAGTTAAAAGATAAAGAATCACACACAAAGTGGGAGTTGTCACAGCTGCTCTTTGCCGATGACACTGTGCTCTTGGGAGATTCTGAAGAGAAGTTGCAGAGATTGGTGGATGAATTTGGTAGGGTCTGTAAAAGAAGAAAATTAAAAGTGAATACAGGAAAGAGTAAGGTTATGAGGATAACAAAAAGATTAGGTGATGAAAGATTGGATATCAGATTGGAGGGAGAGAGTATGGAGGAGGTGAATGTATTCAGATATTTGGGAGTTGACGTGTCAGCGGATGGGTCTATGAAAGATGAGGTGAATCATAGAATTGATGAGGGGAAAATTGTGAGTGGTGCACTTAGGAGTCTGTGGAGACAAAGAACTTTGTCCTTGGAGGCAAAGAGGGGAATGTATGAGAGTATAGTTTTACCAACGCTCTTATATGGGTGTGAAGCATGGGTGATGAATGTTGCAGCGAGGAGAAGGCTGGAGGCAGTGGAGATGTCATGTCTGAGAGCAATGTGTGGTGTGAATATAATGCAGAGAATTCGTAGTTTGGAAGTTAGGAGGAGGTGCGGGATTACCAAAACTGTTGTCCAGAGGGCTGAGGAAGGGTTGTTGAGGTGGTTCGGACATGTGGAGAGAATGGAGCGAAACAGAATGACTTCAAGAGTGTATCAGTCTGTAGTGGAAGGAAGGCGGGGTAGGGGTCGGCCTAGGAAAGGTTGGAGGGAGGGGGTAAAGGAGGTTTTGTGTGCGAGGGGCTTGGACTTCCAGCAGGCATGCGTGAGCGTGTTTGATAGGAGTGAATGGAGACGAATGGTTTTTAATACTTGACGTGCTGTTGGAGTGTGAGCAAAGTAACATTTATGAAGGGGTTCAGGGAAACCGGCAGGCCGGACTTGAGTCCTGGAGATGGGAAGTACAGTGCCTGCACTCTGAAGGAGGGGTGTTAATGTTGCAGTTTAAAAACTGTAGTGTAAAGCACCCTTCTGGCAAGACAGTGATGGAGTGAATGATGGTGAAAGTTTTTCTTTTTCGGGCCACCCTGCCTTGGTGGGAATCGGCCAGTGTGATAATAATAAATTTATATATATATAATATATATATATATATATATATATATATATATATATATATATATATATATATATATATATATATATATATATATATATATATGTTGACTTTCTAAAATTACATAGAACTTTTTTGGAGAGAGATAGAGAGAGAGAGGGAGAGAGGGAGAGAGGGAGAGAGGGAGAGAGGGAAAGAGGGAGAGAGGGAGAGAGGGAGGGGTGCCACCTGCTACATATGTATCACAGACTTGGCTTTAGTGCCACTTGTAAAACACTGACGCAGTGACGCAAATCTGATACGCATCGGCGACAGTCTGTCTGGCTCTTCTGGCTGACCGATTCTTCTGTCTTTCTGGCTGTCCTATCCTGTCTGGCTGTTCTGTCTGGTTGTTGTCTCTCTGGCTGTCCTGTCTGACTGACTCAAACCCAGGTACCTAAGACCATGGTACATAATATCCAGGTATTTAACACCCAGGAGTAGTAGCAGCAGGAGTAGCAGCAGCAGGAGTAGTAGCAGCAGGAGTAGCAGCAGCAGGAGTAGTAGCAGCAGGAGTAGCAGCAGCAGGAGTAGCAGTAGCAGGATAGCAGCAGCAGGAGTAGCAGCAGCAGCAGCAGCAGCAGCAGCAGCAACAGCAGCAGCAGCAGCAGCAGCAGCAGCAGCAGCAGGTGTATAAGTCTCAGCATCCCCCTACTTTACATAGAGCCTCACACACACACACACACACACACACACACACACACATCTAAAACGTACTGGCCAGATGACTAATTCTTTCATATTTCACAATTTTCAGACCCGGGTCGTATATATATATAAACTTTTTTTTCAGTCTGCCTTAAATCACCAACAGTAGTGAGGACGAGAAACTTATCAGTACACAGGCGACCACTCAGAGTACACAGGCGACCACTCAGAACTACACTCCTCTTGATGAGTCGAGTGGGGAAATGTTGATGAATATATATATATATATATATATATATATATATATATATATATATATATATATATATATATATATATATATATATATATATATATATATATATATATATATATATATATATATATATATATATATATATATATATATATATATATATATATCCTAACACATTCTTCTTTCTTTCCCATCTTACCAAAGCTCTGGTCATATATGTTATAAGTTGTAAATCACGATATAAATCAGGCTTATTTCAGATTATTTATTAACGAATCTGTCATATATCAGATTGAAGTTGTTAAAACTGATGTTGATGTCAGATTAAGTTTCTGAATGCACATGTGTCATGACTAGTATACATGTGTCATGACTAGTATACATGTGTCATGACTAGTATACATGTGTTATGACTAGTATACATGTGTCATGACTAGTATACATGTGTCATGACTAGTATACATGTGTCATGACTAGTATACATGTGTCATGACTAGTATACATGTGTCATGACTAGTATACATGTGTCATGACTAGTATACATGTGTCTTGACTAGTATACATGTGTCTTGACTAGTATACATGTGTCTTGACTAGTATACATGTGTCTTGACTAGTATACATGTGTCATGACTAGTATACATGTGTCTTGACTAGTATACATGTGTCTTGACTAGTATACATGTGTCATGACTAGTATACATGTGTCTTGACTAGTATACATGTGTCTTGACTAGTATACATGTGTCTTGACTAGTATACATGTGTCATGACTAGTATACATGTGTCATGACTAGTATACATGTGTCTTGACTAGTATACATGTGTCATGACTAGTATACATGTGTCATGACTAGTATACATGTGTCTTGACTAGTATACATGTGTCTTGACTAGTATACATGTGTCATGACTAGTATACATGTGTCATGACTAGTATACATGTGTCTTGACTAGTATACATGTGTCATGACTAGTATACATGTGTCTTGACTAGTATACATGTGTCTTGACTAGTATACATGTGTCTTGACTAGTATACATGTGTCTTGACTAGTATACATGTGTCATGACTAGTATACATGTGTCATGACTAGTATACATGTGTCATGACTAGTATACATGTGTCATGACTAGTATACATGTGTCTTGACTAGTATACATGTGTCATGACTAGTATACATGTGTCTTGACTAGTATACATGTGTCTTGACTAGTATACATGTGTCTTGACTAGTATACATGTGTCTTGACTAGTATACATGTGTCATGACTAGTATACATGTGTCATGACTAGTATACATGTGTCATGACTAGTATACATGTGTCATGACTAGTATACATGTGTCATGACTAGTATGACATGTGTCTTGACTAGTATACATGTGTCATGACTAGTATACATGTGTCATGACTAGTATACATGTGTCATGACTAGTATACATGTGTCATGACTAGTATACATGTGTCATGACTAGTATACATGTGTCTTGACTAGTATACATGTGTCATGACTAGTATACATGTGTCTTGACTAGTATACATGTGTCATGACTAGTATACATGTGTCATGACTAGTATACATGTGTCTTGACTAGTATACATGTGTCATGACTAGTATACATGTGTCATGACTAGTATACATGTGTCTTGACTAGTATACATGTGTCATGACTAGTATACATGTGTCTTGACTAGTATACATGTGTCATGACTAGTATACATGTGTCATGACTAGTATACATGTGTCTTGACTAGTATACATGTGTCATGACTAGTATACATGTGTCTTGACTAGTATACATGTGTCATGACTAGTATACATGTGTCATGACTAGTATACATGTGTCTTGACTAGTATACATGTGTCATGACTAGTATACATGTGTCATGACTAGTATACATGTGTCTTGACTAGTATACATGTGTCATGACTAGTATACATGTGTCATGACTAGTATACATGTGTCTTGACTAGTATACATGTGTCTTGACTAGTATACATGTGTCATGACTAGTATACATGTGTCTTGACTAGTATACATGTGTCATGACTAGTATACATGTGTCATGACTAGTATACATGTGTCATGACTAGTATACATGTGTCATGACTAGTATACATGTGTCATGACTAGTATACATGTGTCATGTGTCATGACTAGTATACATGTGTCATGACTAGTATACATGTGTCATGACTAGTATACATGTGTCTTGACTAGTATACATGTGTCATGACTAGTATACATGTGTCATGACTAGTATACATGTGTCTTGACTAGTATACATGTGTCATGACTAGTATACATGTGTACATGTGTCATGACTAGTATACATGTGTCATGACTAGTATACATGTGTCATGACTAGTATACATGTGTCATGACTAGTATACATGTGTCATGACTAGTATACATGTGTCTTGACTAGTATACATGTGTCATGACTAGTATACATGTGTCATGACTAGTATACATGTGTCATGACTAGTATACATGTGTCATGACTAGTATACATGTGTCTTGACTAGTACATGTGTCATGACTAGTATACATGTGTCATGACTAGTATACATGTGTGTTGACTAGTATACATGTGTCATGACTAGTATACATGTGTCATGACTGTATACATGTGTCTTGACTAGTATACATGTGTCTTGACTAGTATACATGTGTCATGACTAGTATACATGTGTCTTGACTAGTATACATGTGTCATGACTAGTATACATGTGTCATGACTAGTATACATGTGTCTTGACTAGTATACATGTGTCATGACTAGTATACATGTGTCATGACTAGTATACATGTGTCTTGACTAGTATACATGTGTCATGACTAGTATACATGTGTCTTGACTAGTATACATGTGTCATGACTAGTATACATGTGTCATGACTAGTATACATGTGTCTTGACTAGTATACATGTGTCATGACTAGTATACATGTGTCATGACTAGTATACATGTGTCATGACTAGTATACATGTGTCATGACTAGTATACATGTGTCATGACTAGTATACATGTGTCATGACTAGTATACATGTGTCTTGACTAGTATACATGTGTCATGACTAGTATACATGTGTCTTGACTAGTATACATGTGTCATGACTAGTATACATGTGTCATGACTAGTATACATGTGTCATGTGTTGACTAGTATACATGTGTCATGACTAGTATACATGTGTCTTGACTAGTATACATGTGTCATGACTAGTATACATGTGTCATGACTAGTATACATGTGTCTTGACTAGTATACATGTGTCATGACTAGTATACATGTGTCTTGACTAGTATACATGTGTCTTGACTAGTATACATGTGTCATGACTAGTATACATGTGTCTTGACTAGTATACATGTGTCATGACTAGTATACATGTGTCATGACTAGTATACATGTGTCTTGACTAGTATACATGTGTCATGACTAGTATACATGTGTCTTGACTAGTATACATGTGTCTTGACTAGTATACATGTGTCATGACTAGTATACATGTGTCATGACTAGTATACATGTGTCATGACTAGTATACATGTGTCATGACTAGTATACATGTGTCATGACTAGTATACATGTGTCATGACTAATATACATGTGTCTTGACTAGTATACATGTGTCATGACTAGTATACATGTGTCTTGACTAGTATACATGTGTCATGACTAGTATACATGTGTCATGACTAGTATACATGTGTCATGACTAGTATACATGTGTCATGACTAGTATACATGTGTCATGACTAGTATACATGTGTCATGACTAGTATACATGTGTCATGACTAGTATACATGTGTCATGACTAGTATACATGTGTCTTGACTAGTATACATGTGTCTTGACTAGTATACATGTGTCATGACTAGTATACATGTGTCTTGACTAGTATACATGTGTCATGACTAGTATACATGTGTCATGACTAGTATACATGTGTCATGACTAGTATACATGTGTCTTGACTAGTATACATGTGTCATGACTAGTATACATGTGTCTTGACTAGTATACATGTGTCATGACTAGTATACATGTGTCTTGACTAGTATACATGTGTCATGACTAGTATACATGTGTCATGACTAGTATACATGTGTCATGACTAGTATACATGACTAGTATACTTGACTAGTATACATGTGTCATGACTAGTATACATGTGTCATGACTAGTATACATGTGTCATGACTAGTATACATGTGTCATGACTAGTATACATGTAGTCATGACTAGTATACATGTGTCATGACTAGTATACATGTGTCTTGACTAGTATACATGTGTCTTGACTAGTATACATGTGTCATGACTAGTATACATGTGTCATGACTAGTATACATGTGTCATGACTAGTATACATGACTAGTATACATGTGTCTTGACTAGTATACATGTGTCATGACTAGTATACATGTGTCATGACTAGTATACATGTGTCATGACTAGTATACATGTGTCATGACTAGTATACATGTGTCTTGACTAGTATACATGTGTCATGACTAGTATACATGTGTCATGACTAGTATACATGTGTACATGTGTCTTGACTAGTATACATGTGTCATGACTAGTATACATGTGTCATGACTAGTATACATGTGTCATGACTAGTATACATGTGTCATGACTAGTATACATGTGTCATGACTAGTATACATGTGTCATGACTAGTATACATGTGTCATGACTAGTATACATGTGTCATGACTAGTATACATGTGTCATGACTAGTATACATGTGTCATGACTAGTATACATGTGTCATGACTAGTATACATGTGTCATGACTAGTATACATGTGTCATGACTAGTATACATGTGTCATGACTAGTATACATGTGTCATGACTAGTATACATGACTAGTATACATGTGTCATGACTAGTATACATGTGTCATGACTAGTATACATGTGTCATGACTAGTATACATGTGTCATGACTAGTATACATGACTAGTATACATGTGTCATGACTAGTATACATGTGTCTTGACTAGTATACATGTGTCTTGACTAGTATCATGTGTCTTGACTAGTATACATGTGTCATGACTAGTATACATGTGTCATGACTAGTATACATGTGTCATGACTAGTATACATGTGTCATGACTAGTATACATGTGTCATGACTAGTATACATGTGTCATGACTAGTATACATGTGTCTTGACTAGTATACATGTGTCATGACTAGTATACATGTGTCATGACTAGTATACATGACTGTATACATGTGTTGACTAGTATACATGTGTCATGACTAGTATACATGTGTCATGACTAGTATACATGTGTCATGACTAGTATACATGACTAGTATACATGTGTCATGACTAGTATACATGTGTCATGACTAGTATACATGTGTCATGACTAGTATACAGTCTTGACTAGTATACATGTGTCATGACTAGTATACATGTGTCATGACTAGTATACATGTGTCATGACTAGTATACATGTGTCATGACTAGTATACATGTGTCATGACTAGTATACATGTGTCATGACTAGTATACATGTGTCATGACTAGTATACATGTGTCATGACTAGTATACATGTGTCATGACTAGTATACATGTGTCATGACTAGTATACATGTGTCATGACTAGTATACATGTGTCATGACTAGTATACATGTGTCATGACTAGTATACATGTGTCATGACTAGTATACATGTGTCATGACTAGTATACATGTGTCATGACTAGTATACATGTGTCATGACTAGTATACATGTGTCATGACTAGTATACATGTGTCATGACTAGTATACATGTGTCATGACTAGTATACATGTGTCATGACTAGTATACATGTGTCATGACTAGTATACATGTGTCATGACTAGTATACATGTGTCATGACTAGTATACATGTGTCATGACTAGTATACATGTGTCATGACTAGTATACATGTGTCATGACTAGTATACATGTGTCATGACTAGTATACATGTGTCATGACTAGTATATGACTAGTATACATGTGTCATGACTAGTATACATGTGTCATGACTAGTATACATGTGTCATGTGTCATGACTAGTATACATGTGTCATGACTAGTATACATGTGTCATGACTAGTATACATGTGTCATGACTAGTATACATGTGTCATGACTAGTATACATGTGTATACATGTGTCATGACTAGTATACATGTGTCATGACTAGTATACATGTGTATACATTTGTCATGACTAGTATACATGTGTCATGACTAGTATACATGTGTCATGACTAGTATACATGTGTCATGACTAGTATACATGTGTCATGACTAGTATACATGTGTCATGACTAGTATACATGTGTCATGACTAGTATACATGTGTCATGACTAGTATACATGTGTCATGACTAGTATACATGTGTCATGACTAGTATACATGTGTCATGACTAGTATACATGTGTCATGACTAGTATACATGTGTCATGACTAGTATACATGTGTCTTGACTAGTATACATGTGTCATGACTAGTATACATGTGTCTTGACTAGTATACATGTGTCATGACTAGTATACATGTGTCATGACTAGTATACATGTGTCTTGACTAGTATACATGTGTCATGACTAGTATACATGTGTCATGACTAGTATACATGTGTCATGACTAGTATACATGTGTCTTGACTAGTATACATGTGTCATGTAGTCATGACTAGTATACATGTGTCATGACTAGTATACATGTGTCATGACTAGTATACATGACTAGTCATGACTAGTATACATGTGTCATGACTAGTATACATGTGTCATGACTAGTATACATGTGTCATGACTAGTATACATGTGTCATGACTAGTATACATGTGTCATGACTAGTATACATGTGTCATGACTAGTATACATGTGTCATGACTAGTATACATGTGTCATGACTAGTATACATGTGTCATGACTAGTATACATGTGTCATGACTAGTATACATGTGTCATGACTAGTATACATGTGTCATGACTAGTATACATGTGTCATGACTAGTATACATGTGTCATGACTAGTATACATGTGTCATGACTAGTATACATGTGTCATGACTAGTATACATGTGTCATGACTAGTATACATGTGTCATGACTAGTATACATGTGTCATGACTAGTATACATGTGTCTTGACTAGTATACATGTGTCATGACTAGTATACATGTGTCTTGACTAGTATACATGTGTCTTGACTAGTATACATGTGTCTTGACTAGTATACATGTGTCTTGACTAGTATACATGTGTCATGACTAGTATACATGTGTCATGACTAGTATACATGTGTCATGACTAGTATACATGTGTCATGACTAGTATACATGTGTCATGACTAGTATACATGTGTCATGACTAGTATACATGTGTCATGACTAGTATACATGTGTCATGACTAGTATACATGTGTCATGACTAGTATACATGTGTCATGACTAGTATACATGTGTCATGACTAGTATACATGTGTCATGACTAGTATACATGTGTCATGACTAGTATACATGTGTCTTGACTAGTATACATGTGTCTTGACTAGTATACATGTGTCTTGACTAGTATACATGTGTCTTGACTAGTATACATGTGTCTTGACTAGTATACATGTGTCATGACTAGTATACATGTGTCTTGACTAGTATACATGTGTCATGACTAGTATACATGTGTCATGACTAGTATACATGTGTCATGACTAGTATACATGTGTCATGACTAGTATACATGTGTCTTGACTAGTATACATGTGTCATGACTAGTATACATGTGTCTTGACTAGTATACATGTGTCTTGACTAGTATACATGTGTCATGACTAGTATACATGTGTCTTGACTAGTATACATGTGTCATGACTAGTATACATGTGTCATGACTAGTATACATGTGTCATGACTAGTATACATGTGTCATGACTAGTATACATGTGTCATGACTAGTATACATGTGTCATGACTAGTATACATGTGTCATGACTAGTATACATGTGTCATGACTAGTATACACTAGCCACAGTCATCCTACATTAGCCACAATTACCCTACACTAGCCACAATCATCCTACACTAGCCACAATTATCCTACATCAGCCACAATCATCCTACACTAGCCACAATTATCCTACATCAGCCACAATCATCCTACACTAGCCACAATTATCCTACATCAGCCACAATTATCCTACACTGGCCACAATTATGCTACACTAGCCACAATTATCCTACACTAGCCACAATCATCCTACACTAGCCACAATTATCCTACATCAGCCACAATTATCCTACACTAGCCACAATTATCCTACACTAGCCACAATTATCCTACACCAGCCACAATTATCCTACAGCAGCCTCAATTATCCTACAGTAGTCACAATTATCCTACACTAGCCACAATCATCCTACACTAGCCACAATTACCCTACACTAGCCACAATCATCTTACACTAGCCACAATCATCCTACACTAGCCAAAATTATCCTACACTAGCCACAATCATCCTACACTAGCCACAATTGTTTTACACTAGCCACAATTGTTTTACACTAGCCACAATCATCCTATACTAGCCACAATTGTTTTACACTAGCCACAATCATCCTATACTAGCCACAATTACCCTACACTAGCCACAATCATCTTACACTAGCCACAATCATCCTATACTAGCCACAATTACCCTACACTAGCCACAATCATCTTACACTAGCCACAATCATCCTACACTAGCCACAATTGTTTTACACTAGCCACAATCATCCTATACTAGCCACAATTACCCTACACTAGCCACAATCATCTTACACTAGCCACAATCATCCTATACTAGCCACAATTACCCTACACTAGCCACAATCATCTTACACTAGCCACAATCATCCTACACTAGCCAAAATTATCCTACACTAGCCACAATTATCCTACACTAGCCACAATTATCATACACTATCTACAATCATCTTAAACTAGCCACAATTGTTTTACACTAGCTACAATTATCCTACCCTAGCCACAATTATCCTACACTAGCCACAATTATCCTACACTAACTACAATCATCTTACACTAGCCACAATTATCCTACACTACCCACAATTATCCTACACTACCCACAATTATTCTACACTAGCCACAATTATCCTACACTAGCCACAACTATCCTAAACTAGCCACAATCATCCTACACTAGCAACAATTATCCTACACTAGCCACAATCATCCTACATTAGCCAAAATCATCATCCTGGGGACAGGGGCTAGTCATCCTCCACTTGCTACAGCCATTATCCTGGGGACAGGAGATATTCATCCTACACTATCCTCAGTCAACATCCTGGAACAGGAGGTAGTCATCCTACACTAGCTAGAGTCACCACCCTGGGGACAGGAGCTAGTCATCCTCCACTAGCTACAGTCATCATCCTGGGGACAGGAGCTAGTCATCCTACACTAGCTACAGTCATCATCCTGGGGACAGGAGCTAGTCATCCTCCACTAGCTACAGTCATTATCCTGGGGACAGGAGCTAATCATCCTCCACTAGCTACAGTCATCATCCTGGGGACAGGAGCTAGTCATCCTACACCAGCTAGAGTCATCATCCTGGGGACAGGAGCTAGTCATCTTCCACTAGCTAGAGCCATCATCCTGGGGACAGGAGCTAGTCATCCTACACTAGCTACAGTTATCATCCTGGGGACAGGAGCTAATCATCCTCCACTAGCTACAGTCATCATCCTGGGGACAGGAGCTAGTCATCCTACACTAGCTACAGTCATCACCTTGGGGACAGGAGCTAGGTCCTCACCGTCGTCCTCTCAGACTACAGCAGCTGTGGGCTGCAACATTCAGTCATCAGTGAGAGGTGGACGGGGGCGCACGCTCCCTCTCCTGCCAGTGCTCGCCCCCTCCACACTTATCTCTCTCTGTCTATCTCTCGCTCTACCCGACGGTTCTTGAGCTCTCTCTCTCCTTCCCTGAGAGATAGATAGTTCAGTGTAGAAGAGGATTTCATTAAGTCTTCGTTATTGTCACGAATCTCTCAGAAAAAATGTTCGTTAATGTTACGAATCTCTCAGAAAAAAATGTTCGTTAATGTTACGAATCAGAGAAAATGTTCGTTAATGTTACGAATCAGAGAAAATGTTCGTTAATGTTATGTGTGTGTGTGTCTCGGAAAATTTTCGTTAATGTTAAGAATCTCTTAAAAAAATGTTCGTTAATGTTACGAATCTCTCAGAAAAATGTTCGTTAATGTTACGAATCTCTCAGAAAAATGTTCGTTAATGTTACGAATCTCTCAAAAAAATGTTCGTTAATGTTATGAGTGTGTGTCTCGGAAAAATATTCGTTAATGCTAAGAAATCTCTAAGAAAATGTTCGCTAAAGTTACGAATATCTCAGAAAATATTCATAAATATTACGAATCTTTCAGAAAATATTCGTTAATCCTACGAATCTCCCAGAAATTGTTCGTTAATCTAACGAATCTCCCAGAAATTGTTCGTTAATCTAACGAATCTCCCAGAAATTGTTCGTTAATCTAACGAATCTCCCAGAAATTGTTCGTTAACCTAACGAATCTCCCAGAAATTGTTCGTTAACCTAACGAATCTCCCAGAAATTGTTCGTTAACCTAACGAATCTCCCAGAAATTGTTCGTTAACCTAACGAATCTCCCAGAAATTGTTCGTTAATCCTACGAATCTCCCAGAAATTGTTCGTTAATCTAACGAATCTCCCAGAAATTGTTCGTTAACCTAACGAAACTCAGAAAAAATTATGTGAATTGCAGCGAAATTCCAACATAAGAAAAATTCGATGTTTTTCTTTCACTAATTTTTATTGAAAGAAATAAATTAACATTGGAGTAAATCAGAAATATTTATAATAGACAAAAAAAATCCCAACTAATTCCCCCCCTAAAACAAATTCTAAAAAAAACAGAGGTGGAATTTTTTTTTTTAATTCAGAAAACATTGAGTAAATCGAGATATTGATCAATATTTTTGAGTTTCTGAAAGAAAAAACTTTGAAGGAAATTATTCGACGTCTCAGTGAAAAATTAAGTGAAATGGAATAACAAAAATGATTTTTTTTTTTTGAGATTTTTCGGAAAAAAAAAATTTAGTTTTTTTTAAATGCGTCTAATTTTGGAAAGCAAAATATATCTAGTGAAAATAATAATAATAATAATAATAATAATAATAATAATAATAATAATAATAATAATAATAATAATAATAATAATAATAATATTAATAATAAATTTAATAATAATAATAATAATAATAATAATAATAATAATAATAATAATAATAATAATAATAATAATAATTCTTCTTCTTCTTCTTCTTCTTCTTCTTCTTCTTATTATTATTATTATTATTATTATTATTATTATTATTATTATTATATTTTTAGTATTATTGTTGTTATTATTATTATTAATATTATTATTATTATTATTATTATTATCATTATTACTTTCATTAATATTACTATTATTATTGTTATTATTATTACTGTGTAAAATAACAGCTTAAATTAAGAACAAAAACAGTTTAAATACAAAAACAATAGTTTAATAACAAATTCAGTAACAACAACAACAACAGCAGTAATAACAAACACAACAACAGCAGTAATAACAAACACAACAACAGCAGTAATAACAACAACAGCTGAAACAACAACAACAGAAGTAGCAATAACAACAGCAGTAACAACAACAACAGCAGTAGCAACAACAGCAGCAGTAAGAACAACAACAACAGCAGCAGTAGCAGCAACAGCAGCAGTAAGAACAACAACAACAACAGCAGTAGCAACAACAACAACAACAACAACAGCAGTAGCAACAACAACAACAACAACAACAACAGTAACAACAACAACAACAGCAGTAGCAACAACAACAACAACAACAGTAACAACAACAACAACAGCAGTAGCAACAACAACAACAGCAGCAGTAACAACAACAACAACAACAACAACAGTAACAACAACAACAACAGCAGTAGCAACAACAACAACAGCAGTAACAACAACAACAGCAGTAGCAACAACAACAACAGCAGTAGCAACAACAACAACAGCAGTAACAACAACAACAGCAGTAGCAACAACAACAACAGCAGTAGCAACAACAACAACAGCAGTAGCAACAACAGCAACAGCAGTAACAACAACAACAACAACAACAACAACAACAACAGCGTAAGCAACAGCAACAACAAGCACAGCAACAAGCAACAGCAACAGCGGTAGCAGCAACAACAACGCGTGCAATAACACAACAGCGGTAGCAGCAACAACGCGGCAGCAGTGGCAACAGCAACACGTAACAAGACAACAGCAACAACGAATAACAGCAACGGTACAACAAGCAGCAGCGGTCGCAAGCAACAAGCAAGCAACAGCGTAGCAGCAACAACAGCGGTGAACAGCAACGGCAACAGTACGCAACAACGCGTGCAACAACGCGGTAGCAACAACAGCGCAGTAGCAGCACACAGCAGCGGTAGCACACACAGCGCGTAACAGCAACAGCACGAGTAACAGCAACAGCAGCGGTAGCAACAGCAACGCGGTAGCAATAACAGCAACAGCGGAAAGGCAGCAACAGCAGCAGCGGTAGCAACAACAACACACGGTGGCAGCAGCAGCAACGAGCGTAGCAGCAAGCAACAGCGGTAGCAACAGCAGCGGTAGCAACAGCAACAGCGGTAACAACAAGCAGCGGCGGCAACAAGCAGCGGTAGCAACAGAGAGCAGCGGTAACACAACAACAACGCGAGTGCAACAACACAGCGTGGCACAACAGCAACAGCAGTGAGCAACAACAACAGCGGTAGCAAGCAGCAGCAAGAGCAACACAACAGCGGTAACAACGGCGTAGCAACAGCAGGTAGCACAGCAACGCGTGTAAAACAGCAACAGACGTAAGCAAGCAGCAACAGCAGGTAGGCAAAACAGCAGCGGTAGCACACACAACAGCGGTAGCAATAACAACAACAGCGGTACATCAACAACAGCAGGTGAGCAACAAGCAACAGCAGTAACAACAACACAGCAGCGGTAGCAACAACAAAAAGCAGTAGACAACAGCAACAGCGGTAACAACAGCAACAACAGCGGTAGCAAGCAACAACAGCGTAGCAAAACAGCAACAGCAGGTAGCAACAACAGCAACAGCAGTGTAACAGCACACAACAGCAGTAGCAATAACAACAACAGCAGTAGTCACAACAGCAACAGCGGTAGCAACAACAACAACACAGTGGCAGCAACAAACAACAACAACGAGCAACAGCAACACAACTGGCAGTAACAACAACAGCGGTAGCAACAAAACGGCGGTAGCACAAGCAGCGCATCGGTAAGCAACAGCAACAACGGCGGTAACAGCAACAGCAGGAGAACAACAACAGCAGCAGCGGTAGACAACAGCAAAGCAGCGGTAACAACAGCGTAGACAATAGCAGCAACAACGAGTAGCAACACACAACAGCAGCGTAGAACAACAGCAACAGTAGCAACACAGCACAACAGCGTAAGACAACAGCACAGCAGTAGGCAACACACAAAGCAGTAGCAATAACAGCAGCAAGCAACAACACAGCGTAACAACAACAACAGCAGTAGCAACAGCAATGCAAGTAACACAAAACTAACAGCAAAGCAGCTAACAAACCAACAGCAACGGTTTAGCCACGTAACAGCAGTAACAACAACAGTTAACACGTAAGCAATACAGCACAACGAACGTTAACCACAGAACAATAACACAACGGTTAACACAGTAACAGCACCAACAGCACGGCAGTAACAACAACAAAACAGTAACCACGTAACAATACAGCAACAAGCGGTTTGCAACACAGAACAGCAACAACAACGGTTAACAAGACAGATACAACAACAACAGTTAACAGCAGTAACAGCAACAACAAGGTTAACAACGTAACAATCAACAACAACGTTAACAACATAACAACACAACAACAACTTAACAACAGAACAACAACAACAACACAACAGTACACAGCCAGAGCAACAATTTGACAATTGAAAACACGCAACAGCAACGTTTAACACACGTAACAAACCAACAACAACAGTTTAACCACAGTAACAACACCAACAACAGCAGTTTGACCACAGTAACGATACCAACAACAACAGTTTAACCACAGTAACAATACCAACAACAACAGTTTAACCACAGTAACAATACCAACAACAACAGTTTAACCACAGTAACAATACCAACAACAACAGTTTAACCACAGTAACAACACCAACAACAACAGTTTAACCACAGTAACAATACCAACAACAACAGTTTAACCACAGTAACAACACCAACAACAACAGTTTAACAACAACAACAGCATCAGTTTAAGAACAACATTAACAGCAGTTTATCAACAACAACAACAGTTAAACAGCATTAACTACAGCAGTTAAACAACAGCAACAACAGTCTAACAACCTGTCATTTCCAATTACCTACATAATAATGATACGAGCTAACTAAGGCTATTATCCTCCCACATGACTGACTTTTTTTTTATATAGAATCAATGGGAATAGCTTTTGTTATGGAATAATTTATTATAAGGCTTTTTATAAAACGGCCGATGCTTTAATAAAACAAAATTGTATATATATATATATATATATATATATATATATATATATATATATATATATATATATATATATATATATATATATATATATATATATATATATATATATATTCAGTTGCAGCCTTGCAACATTGCATAACTCCTGTTGACACACTGAGAAGTGCGTCATCACTTCTCAGTGTACAAAATTATCCACAGTGAAAGAAAAACTGTAAGCGCTTTCGTAATTTTTCACATTATCAAGGAATAGTATAAATAATTGGACAGTACAAGAATTATAAGGTTGAGATATGACCTGACATATGACCTGACACGTGACTTAGCACGCTGAGCGTGGGAGTGTAGTGAAGATTTGGTCAGGTCACTTGACATTGTAGTTTTATGAGTAACATGTCAGGCATTGTTTAAATTCCTCACAAAATCTATTACAAAAGAATCTAATTTATATATACCTGAACTTATGTTCATATTGAACTCTATACTCTACTATTGATTCTGTTATATTTCTCTCCATCATGGACCTACTTGATACTACTTTTTCGGTCTTTTGATAATCAATTGGGTGGTTAAAATCTCTCACAAGAGTAAATAAAGCAATAGACTCTTGTCCAGTTTTAATGTAATATTTATATTGTAATCTTAGTTAAAGACTTTTCCCAGTTTGACCATAATAAACTTGATCACGTTTTCCACAGGGAATCTTGTAGACACAACAGTCAGTATTTTGGAATTTTTGAAGTTATTCCTTTTAAAAGAATAAATAAAAAAATTTTTTTTTTTAAATTTTTTTTAAAACAATTTTCCCAAATAATTAAACTTAAAAAAAATAAATTTTTTTTTAATAAACACAAAATTTATAAAAAAAAATTTTAATTTAAAAAAAAAATATTTTTTTGGGAAAAACACCAAAAAAACCCCAAAAAAAAAAAAAAACACAACCCCCCAAAAAAAAAGAATATTTTAAAAAATTTTTAAAAAAAAAAAAAAAAAAAATTTTTTTTTAAAATAATATTTTAAAAATAAAAAATTTTTAAAATATTAAGTTATTTAAAAATTTTATGGGAAAACCCGAATTTGTTACAAAAAAAATTTTGTTAAAAAAAAATTTAATAAAGGGGAAAGAAAGAAAAACCCCTTTTTTTTAAAAAAAAAATTTTTTTTCCCAGGTTTAAATTGGGGTTGAGGGGTTTGGGGTTGTATTTTTGGTTGTGGGGGGGGTTAAAAATTTTGTGTTTGGGTTAAGTTTTTGGGGGAAATTTAAATTTTTAAAAAATTTTTTTTTAATAAATTTAAGGGGGGGGGGAAAACAATTAAAAGGGTTTGGGGTTTTGGGGGGATTAAAAAATTTGGTTTTGAAAGGGGCTGGTTTTAAAGAGAAAAAAAAAATTTTTAGTTTTAAAATTTTTTTACCTGTTGAAAATATTTATAAAAAAGGGAAAAATGAAGTTTTGGGTTTTTTTGGGGAAAAAGGGGGAAATTAATTAAAGGAATGCTTTTTTTAAAATGTGCTTTATTCTAAAAAATTTTTTGGGGAAAGGGTAAAAAAAAAGAAATTAAGAAAAAAATTTTTATTTGGGGAATTTAAAATAAAATTGTTTAATTTTAAGTATGCCGGGGGGCGGTAATAGAAGGTAACCTGGGGCGACGGGAAAAAATACCGGGGAAAAATTTTGGAACAAAAAAAAAAAAAATTTAAAAGAAAAGGGGAAAACATTTTTTGGGTTTTTCTTTTGTTTTAAAAGGGGGGCTAAACTTTTAAAAATTTTTTGTGAAAAAATTATGAGAATTGAGGTTTATTAAAAATTTTAATTTTTTATTAAAATATTTTTCCACATTTTATTAAATATTATAAATAAATTTATTTTAAAATTCTAAAAATTTTTGGGCCCGGGAGGAGGAAAAAAAATTTAAATTAAATATATATATATATATATTTTTAATATAATATATTATATATATATATATATATATATATATATATATATATATTTTTTATATATAAAAAAAAGGGGGGGGGTTTAAATTTCAGCTCCCATTCGTGTATTGAATTAAAACTGTGAACTCAGTCTCCCCCCAAATCTTTTTCCCGGGTTTATTCTTGTTCATTCTTTTTTCTTTGTTTTGGATTTTGAAATTTTCCAATGGGTTTTTCTTTCATTTAAAAAATTTTTTATTTAAAATCTTTTTAAATTTTTTTATTTTTAAAAAATTTTATTTAATTAGGGTTTTTTGAAACCAGTTAAATGCACCCTATTACAGTTCACGCAACTTCCTGCCCCGCTTTCCACGCCCCCCCGTTTTATTTTCCCCCCCCAGTTTTCATGCCACCCCCACAGTTTTCCCCTGCACCACCCCACAGTTTTCACTGCATCACCCCACAGTTTTCACTGCACCAAGGTTTCCTTGCCCCCAAAGTTTTTTCCACCCACAAGTTTTTACTGCACCACCCGGGTTTTTCACCCCCCCAGTTTTTATTTTCACCACCCCCCCCATTTTTTTTCACCACCCACAGTTTTCATTTTGGGACCACCCAACAGTTTCCTGCACCCACCCCAAGTTTTATTTCACTGCACCACCCACAGTTTTCATTGCACCATCCACACAGTTTTCACTGCACCACCCACACAATTTTCACTGCACCAAGCACAGTTTTCACTGCACCATCCACACAGTTTTCACTGCACCACCCACACAGTTTTCATTGCACCATCCACACAGTTTTCACTGCACCACCCACACAGTTTTCACTGCACCACCCACAGTTTTCATTGCACCACCCACACAGTTTTCATTGCACCACCCACAGTTTTCACTGCACCATCCACACAGTTTTCACTGCACCACCCACAGTTTTCAGAGCTCCATCCACACAGTTTTCATTGCACCACCCACACAGTTTTCACTGCACCACCCACAGTTTTCACTGCACCATCCACACAGTTTTCATTGCACCACCCACACAGTTTTCACTGCACCACCCACAGTTTTCACTGCACCATCCACACAGTTTTCACTGCACCACCCACAGTTTTCACTGCACCATCCACACAGTTTTCATTGCACCACCCACACAGTTTTCACTGCACCACCCACAGTTTTCACTGCACCACC
Organism: Cherax quadricarinatus; assembly: GCF_038502225.1. Classification (NCBI taxonomy): domain Eukaryota; kingdom Metazoa; phylum Arthropoda; class Malacostraca; order Decapoda; family Parastacidae; genus Cherax; species Cherax quadricarinatus. Next base: position 161,092 of record NW_027195148.1, on the reverse strand, counting down.
CACAGTTTTCACTGCACCATCCACACAGTTTTCATTGCACCACCCACACAGTTTTCATTGCACCACCCACACAGTTTTCACTGCACCACCCACACAGTTTTCACTGCACCATCCACACAGTTTTCATTGCACCACCCACACAGTTTTCATTGCACCACCCACACAGTTTTCACTGCACCACCCACACAGTTTTCATTGCACCATCCTCACAGTTTTCACTGCACCACCCACACAGTTTTCACTGCACCACCCACACAGTTTTCATTGCACCATCCACACAGTTTTCACTGCACCACCCACACAGTTTTCACTGCACCATCCATACAGTTTTCACTGCACCACCCACACAGTTTTCACTGCACCATCCACACAGTTTTCACTGCACCACCCACACAGTTTTCACTGCACCATCCACACAGTTTTCATTGCACCACCCACACAGTTTTCACTGCACCACCCACACAGTTTTCACTGCACCATCCACACAGTTTTCACTGCACCACCCACACAGTTTTCACTGCACCACCCACACAGTTTTCATTGCACCATCCACACAGTTTTCACTGCACCACCCACACAGTTTTCACTGCACCACCCACACAGTTTTCACTGCACCACCCACAGTTTTCACTGCACCATCCACACAGTTTTCACTGCACCACCCACACAGTTTTCACTGCACCACCCACAGTTTTCACTGCACCACCCACACAGTTTTCATTGCACCACCCACACAGTTTTCACTGCACCACCCACACAGTTTTCACTGCACCACCCACACAGTTTTCACTGCACCACCCACACAGTTTTCATTGCACCACCCACACAGTTTTCACTGCACCACCCACAGTTTTCACTGCACCATCCACACAGTTTTCATTGCACCACCCACACAGTTTTCACTGCACCACCCACAGTTTTCATTGCACCACCCACACAGTTTTCACTGCACCACCCACACAATTTTCACTGCACCACCCACACAGTTTTCATTGCACCACCCACACAGTTTTCACTGCACCATCCACACAGTTTTCACTGCACCACCCACACAGTTTTCACTGCACCATCCACACAGTTTTCACTGCACCACCCACAGTTTTCACTGCACCATCCACACAGTTTTCACTGCACCACCCACAGTTTTCACTGCACCATCCACACAGTTTTCACTGCACCACCCACAGTTTTCACTGCACCACCCACACAGTTTTCACTGCACCATCCACACAGTTTTCACTGCACTACCCACAGTTTTCACTGTACCATCCACACAGTTTTCACTGCACCACCCACAGTTTTCATTGCACCATCCACACAGTTTTCACTGCACCACCCACACAGTTTTCACTGCACCATCCACACAGTTTTCACTGCACCATCCACACAGTTTTCACTGCACCACCCACACAGTTTTCACTGCACCACCCACACAGTTTTCACTGCATCACCCACTCATAAAACTCCCATAACTACCAATTCAGCAGTTAACTGGCTCAGTTAGAGTCACACGCTTCAGTTAGTCCATTAATGGCTCTATTTGAGGCGTTTGTGGAGCCGTGAACCTGATTCCCCAATCAACATGTCTGATTTACCACCAAACAGATTTTTTCATCAAATTTACAATCAGAGGCAAAAAAAAATGTTAATTAAAAAAAAAGGCTGGATTTGTGTTAATTTCTAAATCTAGTTTGATTGGAATGATGAATTCGGGAAATTGGGGAGTTTGTGGGGAATTGGGGTCAGGATCTAAGACTCGACCCCCTGCAGCCAGGCACTGTATTCCAGGAACTGCATTCCAGACACTGAATTCCAGGCACTGTGTTCCAGACACTGATTTCCAGGCACTGAGTTCCAGGCACTATATTCGAGGCACTTATTTCCAATCACTGAGTTCCAGGCACTGTATTCCAGGCACTGAATTCCAAGTACTGAGTTCCGGGCACTGTATTCCAGACACTGAATTCCAGGCACTGAATTCCAGACACTGTATTTCAGGCACTGATTTCCAAGCACTGAATTCCAGGCACTATATTCCAGGCACTTATTTCCAATCACTGAGTTCCAGGCACTGTATTCCAGGCACTGATTTCCAATCACTGAGTTCCAGGCACTGTATTCCAGGCACTGAATTCCAAGTACTGAGTTCCAGGCACTGTATTCCAGACACTGAATTCCAGGCACTGAATTCCAGGCACTGTATTCCAGGCACTGATTTCCAAGCACTGAGTACCAGGCACTATATTCCAGGCACTTATTTCCAATCACTGAGTTCCAGGCACTGTATTCCAGGCACTGATTTCCAAGCACTGAGTTCCAGGCACTGTATTCCAGGCACTGATTTCCAAGCACTGAGTTCCAGGCACTGTATTCCAGGCACTGAATTGCAAGTACTGAGTTCCGGGCACTGTATTATAGACACTGAGTTCCAGGCACTGAATTCCAGGCACTGTATTCCAGGCACTGATTTCCAAGCACTGAGTTCTAGACACTATATTCCAGGTACTTATTTCCAATCACTGAGTTCCAGGCATTGTATTCCAGGCATTGAATTCCAAGTACTGAGTTCCGGGCACTGTATTATAGACACTGAGTTCCAGGCACTGTATTCCAGGCACTGTATTCCAGGCACTGAATTCCAAGCACTGAGTTCCAGGCACTGTATTCCAGGCACTGTATTCCAAGCACTGAATTCCAGGCATTGTATTCCAAGCACTGAAATCTAGGCACTGTATTCCAGGCATTGTATTCCAGGCACTGTATTCCAGGAACTGTATTCCAAGCACTGAATTCCAGGCATTGTATTCCAGGCACTGTATTAAAAACACTGAATGCTAAGCACTGTATTCCAGGCACTGTATTCCAAATACTGAATTCCAGGCACTGCAATTTACACACTGTATTCTATACACTGAATTCCAGGCACTGAATTAGAGAAACTGCATTCAAGGTGCTGAATTCCAGGAACTGTTATCTATCACTGTATTCCAGACACTGCTTCCTGGAACCCTGGGAAACAAGAGGTAAGTACAGTGAAATGTGGTTGGCACTATTCTGTGGGTTGCAGTTGTGAGTTAATTGTGAGCTGTTCCAGCCAGGGTATTGTGCGTTAGTTGTGAATTGTTCCATCCAGGGTATTGTGGGTTAGTTGTGAATTGTTACAGCCAGGGTATTGTGGGTTAGTTGTGAATTGTTCCAGCCAGGGTATTGTGGGTTAGTTGTGAATTGTTCCATCCAGGGTATTGTGGGTTAGTTGTGAATTGTTATATCCAGGGTATTGTGGGTTAGTTGTGAATTGTTCCAGCCAGGGTATTGTGGGTTAGTTGTGAATTGCTCCAGCCAGGGTATTGTGGTTTAGTTGTGAATTGTTCCAGCCAGGGTATTGTGGGTTAGTTGTGAATTGTTCCATCCAGGGTATTGTGGGTCAGTTGTGAATTGTTCCAGCCAGGGTATTGTGGATTAGTTGTGAATTGTTCCAGCCATGGTATTGTGGGTTAGTTGTGAAATGTTATAGCCAGGGTATTGTGGGTTAGTTGTGAATTGTTATAGCCAGGGTATTGTGGGTTAGTTGTGAATTGTTATAGCCAGGGTA
>NW_027195148.1:110000-147500 GCF_038502225.1 Cherax quadricarinatus | reverse complement strand
ACCCCACTCCTCCCCACTCACCCCACTCCTCCCCACTCACCCCACTCCTCCCCACTCACCCCACTCCCCACTCACCTCACTCCCCACTCACCCCACTCCCCACTCACCCCACTCCCCACTCACCCCACTCCCCACTCACCCCACTCCCCACTCACCCCACTCACCCCACTCCTCCCCACTCACCCCACTCCTCCCCACTCACCCCACTCCTCCCCACTCACCCCACTCACCCCACTCCTCCCCACTCACCCCACTCCTCCCCACTCACCCCACTCCTCCCCACTCACCCCACTCCTCCCCACTCACCCCACTCCTCCCCACTCACCCCACTCCTCTAACACAACAAAAGGCAGCTTGGACTCAATTGGTACTGGGAACAAGAGAGTTGTATCCCACACAACTTCCTCATGGTCGACTGCCTCACTAACTTTCCATGAAGCACTAAACCTTACTACACATAACAGTTATGTCTCTGCTTCAGGCAAGTAGTCTCCTTCACTTAACTTTTACTCTCATATATATATATATATATATATATATATATATATATATATATATATATATATATATATATATATATATATATATATATATATATATATATATATATATATATATATATATATATATATATATATATATATATATATATATATATATATATATATATATATATATATATATATATATATATATATATATATATATATATATATATATATATGTATATGTATGACATATATGGCTTACGGAGGAAGAATTCTGTTCCACTTCCCCATGGAGAATTATCATACGACTGCTGGATGATGGGAATTATTGGAATTATCATGCGAACGATTGACGGATGATTGGTATGATAAACTGATTGCTCTGTCAACTGTGTGAATAAGAATGATTGCTGCATATGTGCAATACTCTCTCTCTCTCTCTCTCTCTCTCTCTCTCTCTCTCTCTCTCTCTCTCTCTCTCTCTCCCCCACTCATCTCCCTCTCCTCCCACTCGCCACGGTTCCCTTAATTAAGTACATAATATGCATTTTAACCTCCTGTTCCTGTAGTGTTTGTTCCATGAATTGTTGTTGTTCCATGAATTGTTGTTGTTCCATGAATTGTTGTTGTTCCATGAATTGTTGTTGTTCCATGAATTGTTGTTGTTCCATGAATTGTTGTTGTTCCATGAATTGTTGTTGTTCCATGAATTGTTGTTGTTCCATGAATTGTTGTTGTTCCATGAATTGTTGTTGTTCCATGAATTGTTGTTGTTCCATGAATTGTTGTTGTTCCATGAATTGTTGTTGTTCCATGAATTGTTGTTGTTCCATGAATTGTTGTTGTTCCATGAATTGTTGTTGTTCCATGAATTGTTGTTGTTCCATGAATTGTTGTTGTTCCATGAATTGTTGTTGTTCCATGAATTGTTGTTGTTCCATGAATTGTTGTTGTTCCATGAATTGTTGTTGTTCCATGAATTGTTGTTGTTCCATGAATTGTTGTTGTTCCATGAATTGTTGTTGTTCCATGAATTGTTGTTGTTCCATGAATTGTTGTTGTTCCATGAATTATTGTTGCTCCATGAATTGTTGTTTGTCCACGAATTGTTGTTCCATGATTTGTTGTTTTTAGACAAATTATTGTTCCATGAATTGTTGTTGTTCCATATATTGTTGTTCCATGTTATTACTTTAATGTTATTACTTTAATTGTTGTTGCTTCATGAAATGTTGTGGTTCCATGAATTGTTCCATGAGTTATTCCATGAACTGTTTTTCCCATGAATTGCTGTTCCATAAATTATTGTTGTATGAATTGTTGTTCCATTAGTTGTTGCCAAAAATTAAAGTTGTTCCATGAAATGCTGTTGGTACAAGAAAAGTGGGTTAGTTGTGAATTGTTCCAGCCAGGATAAATCCCATCTTAATAATGTAATCCCAGAGATTACATTAATCTTCATAAGTAATCCTCCTCCAGTCCCTATCAAAAGAAATTTTAATTATCTTCCTCAAAGTAATTCATAAACTTTAATTTTAATGAATCACCATAGATGAGTGGGAGTGAGTGGGAGTGAGTGGGAGTGAGTGGGAGTGAGTGGGAGTGAGTGGGAGTGAGTAGGAGTGAGTGGGAGTGAGTGGGAGTGAGTGGGAGTGAGTGGGAGTGAGTGGGAGTGAGTGGGAGTGAGTGGGAGTGAGTGGGAGTGAGTGGGAGTGAGTGGGAGTGAGTGGGAGTGAGTGGGAGTGAGTGAGAGTGAGTGGGAGTGAGTGGGAGTGAGTGGGAGTGAGTGAGAGTGAGTGGGAGTGAGTGGGAGTGAGTGGGAGTGAGTGGGAGTGAGTGGGAGTGAGTGGGAGTGAGTGGGAGTGAGTGGGAGTGAGTGGGAGTGAGTGGGAGTGAGTGGGAGTGAGTGGGAGTGAGTGGGAGTGAGTGAGAGTGAGTGGGAGTGGGAGTGAGTGGGAGTGAGTAGGAGTGAGTGGGAGTGAGTGGGAGTGAGTGGGAGTGAGTGGGAGTGAGTGGGAGTGAGTGGGAGTGAGTGGGAGTGAGTGGGAGTGAGTGGGAGTGAGTGAGTGGGAGTGAGTGGGAGTGGGAGTGAGTGGGAGTGAGTGGGAGTGAGTTGGAGTGGGAATGAGTGGGAGTGGGAGTGAGTGGGAGTGAGTGGGAGTGAGTGGGAGTGAGTGGGAGTGAGTGGGAGTGAGTGGGAGTGAGTGGGAGTGAGTGGAAGTGAGTGGGAGTGAGTGGGAGTGAGTGGGAGTGAGTGGGAGTGAGTGGGAGTGGGAGTGAGTGAGTGGGAGTGAGTGGGAGTGAGTGGGAGTGAGTGGGAGTGAGTGGGAGTGAGTGGGAGTGAGTGGGAGTGAGTGGGAGTGAGTGGGAGTGAGTGGGAGTGAGTGGGAGTGAGTGGGAGTGAGTGGGAGTGAGTGGGAGTGAGTGAGAGTGAGTGGGAGTGAGTGGGAGTGAGTGGGAGTGAGTGGGAGTGAGTGGGAGTGAGTGGGAGTGAGTGGGAGTGAGTGGGAGTGAGTGGGCGTGAGTGGGAGTGAGTGGGAGTGAGTGGGAGTGAGTGGGAGTGAGTGGGAGTGAGTGGGAGTGAGTGGGAGTGAGTGGGAGTGAGTGGGAGTGAGTGGGAGTGAGTGGGAGTGAGTGGGAGTGAGTGGGAGTGAGTGGGAGTGAGTGGGAGTGAGTGGGAGTGAGTGGGAGTGAGTGGGAGTGAGTGGGAGTGAGTGAGAGTGAGTGGGAGTGAGTGAGAGTGAGTGGGAGTGAGTGGGAGTGAGAGGGAGTGAGTGGGAGTGAGTGAGAGTGAGTGGGAGTGAGTAGGAGTGAGTGGCCGTGAGTGAGAGTGGGAGTGAGTGGGAATGAGTGAGAGTGAGTGGGCGTGAGTGAGAGTGAGTGGGAGTGAGTGAGAGTGAGTGAGAGTGAGTGGGAGTGAGTGGGAGTGAGTGGGAGTGAGTGGGAGTGAGTGAGAGTGAGTGGGAGTGAGTGGGAGTGAGTAGGAGTGAGTGGGCGTGAGTGAGAGTGGGAGTGAGTGGGAATGAGTGAGAGTGAGTGGGCGTGAGTGAGAGTGAGTGGGCGTGAGTGAGAGTGAGTGGGAGTGAGTGAGAGTGAGTGGGCGTGAGTGAGAGTGAGTGGGCGTGAGTGAGAGTGGGAGTGAGTGGGAATGAGTGAGAGTGAGTGGGCGTGAGTGAGAGTGGGAGTGAGTGGGAATGAGTGAGAGTGAGTGGGCGTGAGTGAGAGTGGGAGTGAGTGGGAATGAGTGAGAGTGAGTGGGAGTGAGTGAGAGTGAGTGGGCGTGAGTGAGAGTGAGTGGGAGTGAGTGGGAGTGAGTGGGAGTGAGTGAGAGTGAGTGGGAGTGAGTGGGAGTGAGTGGGAGTGAGTAGGCGTGAGTGAAAATGAGTGGGAGTGAGTAGGAGTGAGTGGGCGTGAGTGGGAGTGAGTGGGAGTGGGAGTGAGTAGGCGTGAGTGGAAGTGAGTGGGAGTGAGTGGGAGTGAGTGGGAGTGAGTGGGAGTGAGGGGGAGTGAGTGAGAGTGAGTGGGAGTGGGCGTGAGTGAGAGTGAGTGGGAGTGAGTGGGAGTGAGAGGGCGTGAGTGAGAGTGAGTGGGAGTGAGTGGGAGTGAGTGGGAGTGAGTGGGCGTGAGTGGGAGTGAGTGGGAGTGAGTGGGAGTGAGTGGGCGTAAGTGAGAGTGAGTGGGCGTCAGTGGGAGTCAGTGGGCGTCAGTGGGAGTGAGTGGGAGTGAGTGGAAGTGATAGTGAGTGGGAGTGTGTGGGAGTGAGTGGGAGTGAGTGGGAGTGAGTAAGCGTGAGTGGAGGTGAGTGGGAGTGAATGGGAGCGAGTGGGAGTGAGTGGGAGTGAGTGGGAGTGAGTGGGAGTGATTGGGAGTGAGTAAGATGGGAGTGAGTGGAAGTGAGAGTGGGAGTGAGTGGGCGTGAGTGAGAGTGAGTGGGAGTGAGTTGGAGTGAGTGGGTGTGAGTGGGAGTGAGTGGGAGTGAGAATATGCATGGTGGGAGAGGCGGACAATCAGAATGATATACATAAAAATCAAATCTAGAAATTGTTACACACCCAAATCAGGGGGGAAAGAAACTTAAGGACTAGGTAATCAGGCTGGGGAAAGGAAGGAAGGGGGCACTCAGAAAAACAACCGGGGGTATGTGGGGAACTCACATCCCGGGAAGTATACACCGTAAAACAGGGGGTTTCCGACATACCGGGGGTGGTGCAAAAAATGATGGACCCCTACACATAAAGGAGTAAAAGAAACTGCTGGGGAACTAGATCCTCAGGCAGTGAAATATATCTCAGGGGTTAAGGGGGTGAGAGGAACTTTGTGCTGCTAGCAATCGTCATAAATCTTTAAACATGGAAACTCCCGAGGGGGAAAGACGAAATGTACCCCCAATTTTTAAAAAAAGGGAGTCGTTGGAGCTTTAAAACTACAGACCAGTGTCACTGACATATATAGTATGTAAAATCATGGAAAAGATTATGAAGGAATGAGCTTATACATGGCAATCAGCAGGCCTTCAGGGATGGGAAATCCTGTGACACAAATCTACTTGAGTTCTACTACAGTGTAACACAGGTAAGACAGGGGAGAGAGAGAGAAAGAGATGGGTTGATTGCATCTTCTTGGACTATAAGAAGGCTTACGATACAGTACCACACAGGAGACTGGTTGAAATGCTGGAGGAGCAGACAGGAATGGCAGGGAGAATACTGCAAAGATCATGGAATACCTGACAGAAAGGAAACATTGTGTGTTGGCACGTGACGAGGTGTCAGACTGGGTGCATGTGTCGAGTGGGGTTCCACAACAGGCAGTCCTAGGTTCAGTGCTGTTTCTAGAATATGTGAATAACACGATAAATCTGCAAGGGGATCTGGACAGGCCACAAACATGGTCCGAAAAATGGCTCATGGAGTTTAACTCCACCAAGGGAAAAGTCATAAAGTTTGGGAAGGACAAAGAAAACCGTAGACGGAATACAGGTTAGGGGATCAAAGGCTGCAAACCTCATTTAAGGAAAAGGATTTTAGGGTGAGCATTATACTGAGCACATCACCTGGGGTGCACATCAACCAGATAACTGCTGCAGCATATGGGCGCCTGGCAAACCTGAGAATAGCATTTCGACATCTAAGTAAGGAGTCATTCACAACACTGTACACGTGTACGTCAGGCCCCTTTGGGTATGCAGCCCAGTATGGGAACCCTGGTCAAACCGTAAAGTTGTAGAAGTGCTTTTGCAAAAAGCTACCCCGGGCAAAGGGGCTTTCCACAGGAGAGGTTGGGAACTCAACCTATGCACTTGGAAGGGGGGAAGGGGGGACACTATAACGACTTAAAATACTGAGAGGTTGACAAGATGGATGTGACAGAATGTTTCGAGATGGGACACGGGCAGGGGATCAGCTGAAGGCTGAAAACAGATGAGTCAGGGATGTTGGGAGTATTTCTTTGTTTTAGAGTTGTCGGGGTGGAACAATCGGGAAGTGATGTAGTGGAGGCAGGATCCAAAATTCTTTAAGAGGTTAAAAAGCTCATGGAGCGGGAAGTGGACCTAGTAACCAGTGAGGGGGGAGGAGCTGTGCTCCCCCCTCACCATATAGGTGGATATGTCTCTTGGTGTAAAACTTTTGAATTGCATGGGGATGGTTAATTCTTTCCCCTAGCCCTCTTATGGGGTTAACCCCCAACTCTGGTTCCTCCCCTGTTGGCCCCCAAAGGGGTCGTTCGGTGAGAATAGTAGCTATCTCTCAGTAATAATCAGGGGGGCAGAAGCTTGAAATGTGATGTAATAAGTAACATTCTTATCTCTCTCTCTCTCTCTCTCTCTCTCTCTCTCTCTCTCTCTCTCTCTCTCTCTCTCTCTCCTCTCTCTCTCTCTCTCTCTCTCTCTCTCTCTCTCTCTCTCTTTCTCTCTCCTCTCTATCTCTCCTCTCTCTCTCTCTCTCTCTCTCTCCTCTCTCTCTCTCTCTCTCTCTCTCTCTCTCTCTCTCTCTCTCTCTCTCTCTCTCTCTCTTTCTCTCTTTTTTTACACAGCGTTTGACAAGGTTAGGCTAAGGATCCCTAACTTTATTGACAATCTATTTACAGGTTAATGATCCCTATCTTCATTGACAAGTCAAGAGCTGTTACCTACATCAGCTCATTTGAAAGCATTTTTATTGTTATGAAACATACAAGTAGGGAACATGATGAAGTTGGAGCCATCTGTGGGCCAGCATTTTCATCTGATCAACTGACTTTATCTCGTTGACATCATAATGCTGTACGAACGTGTTCCATACTCGAGTCATCCTGGGGATAAATGATCTCAGATGAAGTGATGTTCTGGAGAAGGGTACAGCCAGAGTGAAGTTGCTGCTTTCTGCCCGTCTTGTGGTATAGAAGCTTGCTTCACGCTGTCCTCGAAATGGATCCAAGTATGGTACTTTGACAATATTGGCCTTGTACATAACAGTAAGGCCACCCACATCCCTCCTGTGTTGAACGCTCTGCTGAAATGACATATCTATCCAGGATGGATCCAGGCGAGAGATGAGACGTCTTGCTCTGTTCTTCTCTACTCTGTCAAGCAGTCGCAGATGAGAGGGGAGGGGCAGGCAAACCAAGAAAGTGGAGCATACTCAAGGTGTGAGCGTACTTGTGCCTCGTACAGAATCTTGCAACCCCTACTGTCAAGCAGATGCGAGATACGGCGAAGTGCTGTAAGCTTCCTGGTTACCTTGTTTGCAAGATTTACAACATGGTTCTTCACGGTCAGTTTGGAATCAAATTTCACCTCAAGGCTATCAACGTCTTCCCCAGATACCAACACCCTCCCATTCATCCTTACTACTGCACCAGCATTACCATCATGGTGCCTAGAGACCATCATCATTTGCGTTTTCTCAGGTGCAAATGTTACTTGCCATCTATTTTCCCAAGCTGATATAGCTCTCAGCTGGTGATTGATGTAGCTTAGAGCAGCTGGCATTTCTTCTCTTGGATAAGTGAATGCCAGTGTACAGTCGTCTGCATATGCATGTGATTCTGGGATGAGATGAAGAAGGTCGTTGAAGTAGACATTCCATAACAATGGTCCCAGCACGCTTCCTTGTGGAACACTTGCCCCAATAGGATGTCTTGCTGATTCCGTTCCATTGAGAACTACCCTTAGAGATCTACCATGAAGGTAATCACTGAGGAGAAATAGCGTAGAGCCTGCAATTCCCAGTGCTTGAAGTTTTGCTAAGAGGCCCTGGTGCCACACCCGGTCGAAAGCGCCAGCAATGTCCAGTGCTACCACACAGCTGACTTTGGATTCATCCAGTGACTGGTGCCACTTAGTGGAGAGGTTTAACAACAGATCAGCAGCAGAGTAACCTTTCCTGAAGCCATACTGACTAGTCAAAAAACTGTCATTTGTCTTGAGATTATTGTCACAAGGATCTTACCAGTGATTGACAGGAGTGACACTGGTCTGTAGTTGCTGATTTCTGCTCTACTCTTCTTTTTGTGAACAGGGACTACATTTGCTTCTTTCCACAGAGAGGGCCATTTACACTGTACTAGGCAGTGGTGAAAGTTGCGAGTTAGAGGTGCTGCTAGCTGGTCTGCACATCTTCTCAGCAATCTTAGGCTCAACTTGTCTGGGCTCACAGTCTTTTAAAGATAATTCGTAATGAATTACAGTCACTGAATAAACAAAAGAGTGAACTGGGATTCGAACCTTGGTCCAGTCGAATTGGGAGTCATATCATCCTATTAAAGCCTTCGTAGCCGAGTGGTGCTGTAGTGGACTTCCTGCTGGCGTGCACCACGGTTCGAATCACCGCCCATCCCTCTGGTCATTCCCACAACACATGGAACAACCGTCTCACAACACATGGAACAACCGTCTCACATGGAACAACAACCGTCTCACATGGAACAATATTCTCACAACACGTGGAACAACCGTCCCACAACACATGGAACAACCGTCTCACAACACGTGGAACAAACGTCCCACAACACATGGAACAACCATCCCAACAGTACATGGAACAAACGTCCCACAACACATGGAACAACCATCCCAACAGTACATGGAACAACCGTCTCACAACACATGGAGCAACTTTCTCACAATACATGGAACAACTTTCCCACAACACATGGAACAACCGTCTCACAACACGTGGAACAAACGTCCCACAACACATGGAACAACCATCCCAACAGTACATGGAACAACCGTCTCACAACACATGGAGCAACTTTCTCACAATACATGGAACAACTTTCCCACAACACATGGAACAACCGTCCCACAACACATGGAACAACCATCCCAACAGTACATGGAACAACCGTCCCACAACACATGGAACAACACTCACAGAACGCAGCAGTGTCTTGCAAAACCCAACAGTCTGATTTTCCCCAAATCTTCTCCTCTGAAGAAGACCTCAGTGTGCCTTGAAGGAGGCCGTCTCTGCCTCGCTCACATACCTTACCACAACAGTGATTTTTAAGATTTCATTCACGCCCTTCTTTCTTCTTTCTTCTTAAAGGTGTGCTAACTCTCTCAAGAATATAAAATTTTTGACACAATGACTCGAATAAAGGTACAACTCACCTATATATATATATATATATATATATATATATATATATATATATATATATATATATATATATATATATATATATATATATATATATATATATATATATATATATATATATATATATATATATATATACATATACATATATATATATATATATATATATATATATATATATATATATATATATATATATAAATAAATACTTTGAATTTAAAAATCTGAGTGGATTAAGAAATATTTGGATATGCCAGGTATCGTTCGCTGGAGAATGAGGAGGATGTTGTTAGAGGCTAATTACCTCTTACAACATCCTGGGAGTGGAAGCAAGTGATCTTTGAGATTTGACGAGCTATTGGAGTGTGAGGAAGGTCCCATGTACGAAGCTGGCTTGGAGTTTTGAAGGCATGGGGTAGGTAGGGTTGGGTGGGGCAGTGAAACCTCCAGAATCGATAGTGTTGACGTTAAAATAAGCTTCAAAATCGATATTACTAATTTAAAAACAATAGATCTTTGAAAGCCTCAAAATCCACGTTATTCTTTTGTTCTGTGTCGTTCCAGGGTCGCAAACATTCTCCTCCCTGAGTGGTCGAGCACTGGTCCCCTCCCACACCACCACGACCACCACGACCCTAATGAACCCGGAACCCCTCTACCCGAACCCCCTGGTAGCGGGTATAGGCAGTAGCGGGTCGTCAGGGATGTTCACTCCACCTGCCAGATTCAGCAACCTGGTGCTGCCTTCCTTTGCTAACACCACCGCTACTAATGTCACAGTCATTAGGGGCAAGACAGCCTACCTTCACTGCCACGTCCTCAACATAGGAACTAAGACGGTACCTAGTGTAGTACTTGTGTTTTGAAGGCATAGAAAGGTGTTCTACTGACCTCTATTGTCCCTAATTCTCAATATAGAGACTAGAATCTCTTTCATGGTGCCGTAACTTGTTTTGTTTTTTCTAAAGCTACTACGTTCTAGTACCTAATGTAGAACCTAAGTAATGGTGTCATACTAACTCCTAAGGCCCTACTTGGTACATAGTGCAGAAGCTATTTTCTGGGCGAGTCAAAGGGTATGGGGTGTACTAATTAGGCATTTGCATCCAATTCTCTCTTATACCTGGGCCTACTGGCCCAGGTTAATTAGGTTCTACTCACACCTATTTATTGCCCCTTCTCTCTCTCTCTCTCTCTCTCTCTCTCTCTCTCTCTCTCTCTCCAGGTGTCGTGGGTACGACACGAGGACATTCACGTGCTGACGGTGGGTCGTCTCACCTTCACCAACGACGACAGGTTCGAGGCCCTGAACAAGCCAGGTTCTGATGTGTGGTCACTCAGAGTCAAGTTTCCGCAGCTTCGAGACTCCGGGAGGTATGAGTGTCAGGTTTCAACTCGACCACCCAGAGCAAGAGTCATCACTCTTAATGTGGTTGGTGAGTATTCCTCATTATATAAATATATATATATATATATATATATATATATATATATATATATATATATATATATATATATATATATATATATATATATATAATACACACACACACACACACACATACACAGTAAACGGAATGATGGAACACATGACCACAAAATGCAGGGAAACAGAGAAGTTTGCATCAAAGGTTAACAGAAACAACGGGAAGACCAGAGTGAGTCCATGGTTTACCAGGTGTGGAGAGGCCAAAGCCATGTGTGCTAGAGCATGGAAAAAACGTAGAAGGCAAAGGACCCAGGAAAACAGGGAGTTGAGCAGAAGAACCAGAAATGAATATGCATGAATAAGTCCGGTGCTGTTTCTGGTATATATGTGAATGACATGACAGAAGGGATAGATTCGGAAGTGTCCCTGTTTACAGACAATGTGAAGTTAATGAGAGGAATACAAGTGGACGAGGATCAGGTAAGCCTATAAGGGGATCTGGACAGGCTGCAGGCCTGGTCCGACAAAAGGCCCATACTGGAGTATGCAGCACCAGTTTGGAACCCACCTGGTCAAGCACGTCAAAAAATTAGAGAAAGTGCAAAGGTATGCAACAAGACTAGTCCCAGAGCTAAGAGGTATGTCCTACGAGGAGAGGTTAAGGGAAATCAACCTGACGACACTGGAGGACAGGAGAGATAGGGGAGACATGATAACTTACAAAATACTGAGAGGAATTGAAAAGGTGGACAAAGGCAGGATGTTCCAGAGACTGGACACAGCAACACGGGAACACAGTTGGAAGCTGAAGACACAGATGAATCACAGGGATGTTAGGAAGTATTTCTTCAGCCACAGAGTAGCCAGGAAGTGGAATAGTTTAGGAAGCAATGTAGTGGAGGCAGGATCCATACATAGCTTTAAGCAGAGGTACGATAAAGCTCATGGTTCAGGGAGAGTGACCTAGTAGCGACCAGTGAAGAGGCGGGGCCAGGAGTTTGGACTCGACCCCTTCAACCTCAACTAGGTGAGTACACACACACACACACACACACACACACACACACACATGCACACGCACGCACGCACGCACGCACGCACGCACGCACGCACACACACACACACACACACACACACACACACACACACACACACACCACAGAACTGCAGGAGGCCAAGACAGGAATATGAAGAGAGCAACAGAGCAATGGTGGACACACTTGCTGAGGTGGCAAGAAGAGCTCACTCCAGCAGAGCAAAGTTGCTGGTTATGGGGGATTTCAACCACAGGGAGATTGACTGGGAAAACCTGGAGCCACATGGGGGTCCCGAAACATGGAGAGCCAGGATGTTGGACGTGGTGCTGGAAAACCTCATGCACCAACATGTTAAGGACACTACCAGAGTGAGAGGGGAGGATGAACCAGCAAGATTGGACCTTGTGTTCACCCTGGGCAGCTCAGACATTGAGGACATCAAGTATGAGAGTCCCGTAGGAGCTAGCGACCACGTGGTTCTGTGCTTTGAATACATAGTAGAGCTGCAAGTGGAGAGAATAACAGGAGTAGAATGGGAAAAGCCTGACTATAAAAGAGGGGACTACATAGGGTTGAAGAACTTCCTGCGGGAGGTCCAGTGGGACAGAGAACTGGCAGGAAAGCCAGTAAATGAAATGATGGAATATGTAGCAACAAAATGCAAGGAGGCAGTGGAAAGGTTCATTCCCAAGGGCAACAGTAACAACGGGAAGACCAGAACAAGCCCCTGGTTCACCCGACGGTGTAAGGAGGCAAAAACAAAGTGCAATAGAGAATGGAAAAAGTACAGAAGGCAGAGAACACACGAAAATAGGGAGATCAGTCGCAGAGCCAGGAATGAGTACGCACAGGTAAGGAGGGAGGCCCAGCGACAGTATGAAAATGACATAGCATCGAGAATCAAGACTGACCCGAAACTGTTGTATAGCCACATCAGGAGGAAGACAACAGTCAAAGACCAGGTGATCAGATTAAGGACAGAAGGTGGAGAACTCACAAGAAATGATCAGGAGGTATGTGAGGAGCTGAACAGGAGATTTAAGGAAGTTTTTACAGTAGAGACAGGAAGGGCTGTGGGAAGACAGAACAGAAGGGAACATCAAGAGGGAATATACCAACAAGTGTTGGATGACATACGAACAACTGAGGAGGAGGTGAAGAAGCTCTTAAGTGACCTTGACACCTCAAAGGCGATGGGACCGGACAACATCTCCCCATGGGTCCTTAGAGAAGGAGCAGAGATGATGTGTGTGCCTCTAACCACAATCTTCAACACATCCCTTGAAACTGGGCAACTACCTGAGAAATGGAAGACAGCTAATGTAGTCCCCATATTTAAGAAAGGAAACAGAAACGAGGCACTAAACTACAGACCTGTGTGTCTGACATGTATTGTGTGCAAAGTCATGGAGAAGATTATCAGGAGGAGAGTGGTCGAACACCTGGAAAGGAACAAGATTATAAATGAAAACCAGCATGGGTTCATGGAAGGCAAATCTTGTATAACAAACCTCCTGGAGTTTTATGACAAGGTAACAGAAGTAAGACACGAGAGAGAGGGTTGGGTAGATTGCGTTTTCCTAGACTGCAGGAAGGCCTTTGACACAGTTCCCCACAAGAGATTAGTGCAGAAGCTGGAGGATCAGGCACACGTAAAAGGAAGGGCACTGCAATGGATAAGGGAATACCTGACAGGGAGGCAGCAACGAGTCATGGTACGTGAAGAGGTATCACAGTGGGCGCCTGTTACGAGTGGGGTCCCACAGGGGTCAGTTCTAGGACCAGTGCTATTTTTGATATATGTGAACGACATGATGGAAGGAATAGACTCTGAAGTGTCCCTGTTCGCAGATGACGTGAAGTTGATGAGAAGAATTAAATCGGACGAGGATGAGGCAGGACTGCAAAGAGACCTGGAGAGGCTGGACATGTGGTCCAGTAACTGGCTTCTCGAATTCAATCCAGCCAAATGCAAAGTCATGAAGATTGGGGAGGGGCAAAGAAGACCGCAGACAGAGTATAGGCTAGGTGGACAAAGACTACAGACCTCACTCAGGGAGAAAGACCTTGGGGTGACCATAACACCGAGCACATCACCGGAGGCACACATCAACCAAATAACCGCTGCAGCATACGGGTGCCTGGCAAACCTGAGAATAGCGTTCCGATACCTTAATAAGGAATCGTTCAAGACACTGTACACTGTGTATGTTAGGCCCATACTGGAGTATGCAGCACCAGTCTGGAACCCACACCTGGTCAAGCACGTCAAGAAGTTAGAGAAAGTACAAAGGTTTGCAACAAGGCTAGTCCCAGAGCTCAAGGGAATGTCGTACGAGGAAAGGTTAAGGGAAATCGGACTGACGACACTGGAGGACAGAAGGGTCAGGGGAGACATGATAACGACATACAAGATACTGCGGGGAATAGACAAGGTGGACAGAGATAGGATGTTCCAGAGAGGGGACACAGGGACAAGGGGTCACAACTGGAAGCTAAAGACTCAGACGAGTCACAGGGACGTTAGGAAGTATTTCTTCAGTCATAGAGTTGTCAGCAAGTGGAATAGCCTAGCAAGTGAAGTAGTGGAGGCAGGAACCATACATAGTTTTAAGAAGAGGTATGACAAAGCTCAGGAAGCAGAGAGAGAGAGGATCCAGTAGCGATCAGTGAAGAGGCGGGGCCAGGAGCTGAGTCTCGACCCCTGCAACCACAAATAGGTGAGTACAAATAGGTGAGTACACACAAACCATACCACGGGCGGGATTTGAACCCGCGGTCAGAGAGACTCAAAACTCCAGACCGTCGCGTTATATTTCTACACCATAGGAAGGTTGAGACTCTCTGACCGCGAGTTCAAATCCCGCCCGTGGTATGGTTTGTTTGCAATAGTGTCATTGTGAACATTAAAATGATATAAAATACCGACAAGTATCTTCTGCGTCTATCAACTTTTCTGTACTCGACTGAAGAAGCCTACTGTGTAGGCGAAACGTTTCGAAATAAACATACCTAACTGTTGCATATGTGTCTTACCTAACAGTCGTGTCATTACGATTTCGTGAGACACACACACACACACACACACACACACACACACACACACACACACACACACACAATCCTCAATAATATACCCACACAATCTAATCACAGTCGCCTCTTACACAAAAATATCTCACAGGAGGACAATATAATCCCTAGAGAGAGAAAACAGATCTTGCAGTAACCTTCCCCACCACTGTTACCATAAAATTCCTGGCAGGAAAATTAACTGTCTAATTACCCTCAGAAGAAACAGAAGAACGGCTAATCACCGACAGTAATTACTGTCCATTAAACTGTCCCAAACTGCACCCACAGTTCCAGTCTTTTTAGACTGGTCCGCCAGTCAAATTTGCAATTTTGGGCAGGACACGTATACAGAAAAAGTGTAATGGGGTAATTGGGGTTAAATGGGTGAGTTTCCATGACGGAAGGTCTTAATTGGGACGCTTACTGGTGTAATTCCTGAGGTGGTTCATGGGGGAAGGAATATGCTAGGTGTGGTGTTGTGCTAGGTGAGGTGTTGTGCTAGGTGTGGAGGTGTGTGAGGTGTGGAGATGTGTTAGGTGTGGTGGTGTGTCAGGTGTGGAGGTGTGTTAGGTGTGGAGATGTGTGAGGTGTGGAGATGTGTTGGTTGTGATGTTGTGCTAGGTGTGGTGGTGGGTTAGGTGTGGTGGTGTGTTAGGTGTGATGGTATGCTAGGTGTGGTGTTGTGCTAGGTGTGGTGGTGTGTGAGGTGTGGAGATGTGCTAGTTGTGATGTTGTGCTAGGTGTGGTGTTGTGCTAGGTGTGGTGGTGTGCTAGGTGTGGTGGTGTGCTAGGTGTGGTGTTGTGCTAGGTGTGGTGGTGGGTTAGGTGTGGTGGTGTCTTAGATGTGGTGGTGTGTTAGGTGTGGAGATGTGTTAGGTGTGGTGGTGTGTTAGGTGTGGTGGTGTGTTAGGTGTGGTGGTGTGTTAGGTGTGGCGATGTGTTAGGTGTGGAGATGTGTTAGGTGTGGTGGTGTGCTAGGTGTGGTGTTGTGCTAGGTGTGGTGTTGTGCTAGGTGTGGTGGTGTGCTAGGTGTGGTGGTGTGCTAGGTGTGGTGGTGTGCTAGGTGTGGTGGTGTGTTAGGTGTGGCGGTGTGTTAGGTGTGGTGGTGTGCTAGGTGTGGCGGTGTGTTAGGTGTGGTGGTGTGTTAGGTGTGGTGGTGTGCTAGGTATGGTGTTGTGCTAGGTGTGGAGGTGTGCTAGGTGTGGTGGTGTGTTAGGTGTGGTGTGCTAGGCGCGGTGGTAGTGTACTAGGTGTGGTGGTACTGTACTAGATGTGGTGGTAGTGTACTAGGTGTGGTGGCAGTGTACTAGATCTGGTGGTAGTGTACTAGGTGTGGTGATAGTGTACTAGGTGTGGTGGTAGTGTACTAGGTGTGGTGGCAGTGTACTAGGTGTGGTGGTAGTGTACTAGGTGTGGTGGCAGTGTACTAGATCTGGTGGTAGTGTACTAGGTGTGGTGGTAGTGTACTAGGTGTGGTGGCAGTGTACTAGATCTGGTGGTAGTGTACTAGTTGTGGTGGTAGTGTACTAGGTGTGGTGGCAGTGTACTAGATCTGGTGGTAGTGTACTAGGTGTGGTGGTACTTTACTAGGTGTGGTGGTAGTGTACTAGGTGTGGTGGCAGTGTACTAGGTGTGGTGGTAGTGTACTAGATGTGGTGGTACTTTACTAGGTGTGGTGGTAGTGTACCAGGTGTGGTGGCAGTGTACTAAGTGTGGTGGAAGTGTACTAGTTGTGGTGGTAGTGTACTAGTTGTAGTGGTACTTTACTAGGTGTGGTGGTAGTGTACTAGATGTGGTGGCAGTGTACTAGATCTGGTGGTACTTTACTAGGTGTGGTGGAAGTGTACCAGGTGTGGTGGCCGTGTACTAAGTGTGGTGGCAGTGTACTAGATCTGGTGGTACTTTACTAGGTGTGGTGGAAGTGTACCAGGTGTGGTGGCAGTGTACTAAGTGTGGTGGCAGTGTACTAGATCTGGTGGTACTTTACTAGGTGTGGTGGAAGTGTACCAGGTGTGGTGGCAGTGTACTAAGTGTGGTGGCAGTGTACTAGATCTGGTGGTACTTTACTAGGTGTGGTGGAAGTGTACCAGGTGTGGTGGCAGTGTACTAAGTGTGGTGGCAGTGTACTAGATCTGGTGGTACTTTACTAGGTGTGGTGGAAGTGTACCAGGTGTGGTGGCAGTGTACTAAGTGTGGTGGCAGTGTACTAGTTGTGGTGGTAGTGTACTAGTTGTGGTGGTAGTGTAATAGGTGTGCAGGAAGTGTACTAGGTGTGGTGGAAGTGTACTAGATGTGGTGGTAGTGTACTAGGTGTGGTGGCAGTGTACTAGGGGTGGTGGTAGTGTACTTGGGGTGGTGGCAGTGTATTAGGTGTGGTGGTAGTGTACTAGGTGTGGTGGCAGTGTACTAGGGGTGGTGGTAGTGTACTAGGGGTGGTGGCAGTCTACTAGTTGTGGTGGCAGTGTACCAGATGTGGTGGCAGTGTAGTAGATGTGGCGGCAGTGTACTAGTTGTGGTGGTAGTGTACTAGGTGTGGGGGCAGTGTACTAGGTGTGCTGGAAGTGTACTAGGTGTGGTGGTAGTGTACTAGGTGTTGTGGTAGTGTACTAGGTGTGCTGGAAGTGTTCTAGGTGTGGTGGCAGCGTACTAGGTGTGGTGGTAGTGTACTAGGTGTGGTGGCAGTGTACTAGTTGTGGTGGTAGTGTACCAGGTGTGGGGGCAGTGTACTAGGTGTGGTGGTAGTGTACTAGGTGTGGGGACAGTGTATTAGGTGTGCTGGAAGTGTGCTAGGTGTGGTGGTAGTGTACTAGGGGTGGTGGTGGTGTACGAGGTGTGGTGGCAGTTTACTAGGGGTGGTGGTAGTGTACTAGGTGTGATGGAAGTGTACTAGGTGTGGTGGCAGTGTACTAGGTGTGGTGGAAGTGTACTAGGTGTGGTGGCAGTGTACTAGGTGTGGTGGCTGTGTACTAGGGGTGGTGGTAGTGTACTATTTGTGGTGGCAGTGTACTATGTGTTGTGGCAGTGTACTAGGCGTGGTGGTAGTGTACTAGGTGTGGTGCCAGTGTACTAGGTGTGGTGGTCGTGTACTAGGTGTTGTGATAGTGTACTAGGTGTTGTGGTAGTGTACCAGGTGTTGTGGTAGTGTACTAGGTGTGGTGGCAGTTTACTAGGTGTGGTGGCAGTGTACTAGGTGTGCTGGAAGTGTACTAGGTGTGGTGGCAGCGTACTAGGTGTGGTGGTAGTGTACTAGGTGTGGTGACAGTGTACTAGTTGTGGTGGTAGTGTACCAGGTGTGGGGGCAGTGTACTAGGTGTGGTGGTAGTGTACTAGGTGTGGGGGCAGTGTACTAGGTGTGCTGGAAGTGTGCTAGGTGTGGTGGTAGTGTACTAGGTGTGATGGAAGTGTACTAGGTGTGGTGGCAGTGTACTAGGTGTGGTGGAAGTGTACTAGGTGTGGTGGCAGTGTACTAGGTGTGGTGGCAGTGTACTAGGTGTGGTGGCTGTGTACTAGGGGTGGTGGTAGTGTACTAGGTGTGGTGGTAGTGTACTAGGTGTGGTGGTCGTGTACTAGGTGTTGTCATAGTGTACTAGGTGTTGTGGTAGTGTACCAGGTGTTGTGGTAGTGTACTAGGTGTGGTGGCAGTTTACTAGGTGTGGTGGCAGTGTACTAGGGGTGGTGGTAGTGTACTAGGTGTGGTGGCAGTGTACTAGGTGTGGTGGTAGTGTACTAGGTGTGGTGGCAGTGTACTAGGTGTGGTGGTAGTGTACTAGGTGTGGTGGCAGTGTACTAGGGGTGGTGGTGGTGTACTAGGTGTGGTGGCAGTTTACTAGGGGTGGTGGTAGTGTACTAGGTGTGGTGGCAGTGTACTAGGTGTGGTGGCAGTGTACTAGGGGTGGTGGTAGTGTACTAGGTGTGGTGGTAGTGTACTAGGTGTGGTGGCAGCGTACTAGGGGTGGTGGTAGTGTACTAGGTGTTGTGGCAGTGTACTAGGTGTGGTGGCAGTGTACTAGGTGTGGTGGCAGTGTACTAGGTGTGGTGGCAGTGTACTAGGTGTGGTGGTAGTGTACTAGGTGTGGTGGCAGCGTACTAGGGGTGGTGGTAGTGTACTAAGTGTGGTGGTAGTGTACTAGGTGTGGTGGCAGCGTACTAGGTGTGGTGGCAGCGTACTAGGGGTGGTGGTAGTGTACTAGGTGTGGTGGCAGTGTACTAGGTGTGGTGGCAGTGTACTAGGTGTGGTGGCAGTGTACTAGGGGTGGTGGTAGTGTACTAGGTGTGGTAGTAGTGTACTAGGTGTGGTGGCAGTGTACTAGGGGTGGTGGTAGCGTACTAGGTGTGGTAGTAGTGTACTAGGTGTGGTGGCAGCGTACTAGGGGTGGTGGTAGTGTACTAGGTGTGGTGGCAGTGTACTAGGTGTGGTGGCAGTGTACTAGGGGTGGTGGTAGTGTACTAGGTGTGGTAGTAGTGTACTAGGTGTGGTAGTAGTGTACTAGGTGTGGTGGCAGTGTACTAGGTGTGGTGGTAGTGTACTAGGTGTGGTAGTAGTGTACTAGGTGTGGTGGTAGTGTACTAGGTGTGGTGGTAGTGTACTAGGTGTGGTGGCAGTGTACTAGGTGAAGTGGTAGTGTACTAGGTGTGGTGGTAGTGAATATACAGAGTATACAGATTATACACACAGTATACTACCCCACCACCTTCTGTATATCCTCAAGTATATACACATAACAATCAAATTTCTGTATTGAAATTACTTCCAAATAGCATCAAAAGCTTCTAATTACGCTTCAAAATCTAAATAAATTATTACTTATACCAGAATCGTATCTAAAAAGTAATATACATCAACTTAATAAAAATTTTGGAAATATAATCCCAAAAACGTTTTAATAAAACCTGTCCATGATATGAGTGTCAGAAATAAATATGTATTTATGTATATATGATTATATATACGTGTTTTATGAATTTATTTGGTCATGTATATTCTTATAATAGTTTGTGATACAGGGTTATTATTATTATTATTATTATTATTATTATTATTATTATTATTATTATTATTATTATTATTATTATTATTATTATTATTTTGATGGCAGTAAGTCTTCTTAAAATGGACAAACAAATTATAACTGTCTATCGCAGAGCCCAGGGCAGTGATACCCCCGGGCCCAGAGCTGTACGTCGACCTGGGTTCACCTCTGAACATCACCTGTGTTGTTGGTGACAGTCCTGAGCCACCAGACCATGTGTTCTGGTACCACCGAGACAAGGTCAGTTACTATCACTTGGTTATCACCTGTTAGAGTAGTACTAGTGTAAGGAGAGAGTGAGTGAGTGAGTGAGTGAGTGAGTGAGTGAGTGAGTGAGTGAGTGAGAGAGAGAGAGAGAGAGAGGTAAGGTATATAGAAGATGGGTTGCAAATATTTTGTACCCCCAACACCTACCACTACTACCAACACCATTATTGCTACCACCACCACCACCACTACCACCACCACCACTACAACTGTCACTACCTCCACTACCACCGCCACTACCACAACCACCACCACCACCGCCACCACCACCACCACTACTCCCACCACCACCACTACCATCGCCACCACCCCCACTACCACTACCACCACCACTACCACCATCACCACCACTACTCCCACCACCACTACCACTACCACATCACCACCACCACTACCACATCACCACCACCACTACCATCGCCACCACCACCACTACCACCACCACCACCACTACCACCACCACGGCTACCACATCACCACCACCACTACCACCACCACTACCACCACCACTACCACCACCATCACCACTACCACCACCACGGCTACCACATCACCACCACCACTACCACCCCCACCACCACCACTACCACCACCATTACCACAACTACCACCATTACCACAACTACCACCACCACCACTACCACCACCACTACCACCACAACTACCACCACCACCACTACCACTACCACCACCCCACTGGTATAATCAAGCAATGTTCCATCCTGGTCATAATACTTATATTCTAAGTACTTATAACAAGTGTCTTCAGTGTTACTAATGATAATTACAACTTCAATGTTTTTCTGGCATAATTATTTTCACTACTCATATTTTCATTATTATCATTCTTGATGCTTATTTCTCCACACTTTCTCTCTCTCTCTCTCTCTCTCTCTCTCTCTCTCTCTCTCTCTCTCTCTCTCTCTCTCTCTCTCTCTCTCTCTCTCTCTCTCTCTTTTATTATTATAATCAAAAAGAAGCGCTAAACCACAAGGGCTATACAGCTGCAAGGTCTTGGAAACACATAATTTACACCTCTGTAAACACGATGTAAAACTAGTGGTCAGCCACTCACAGTGTTTACACTGGCACCAAAGGTGACCTTCCCTCAGCCATCAACCTTTGTATGTTAATGTGGCAGTTGTATTTCTTTCAAGAACGGAATGTTAATGTTCCCATTACAGTCTTATTAGGGAGTATGTGTATACTGTGTATGTATATACTGTGTATTTGTATACTTTGTGTATATTTTCTATGTGTATACTTTGTGTGCATACTCTCTATGTGTGTACTTTGTACGTGTATACTCTCCATGTGTATACTTCGTATGTGTATACTCTCTATGTGTATACTATGAGTATACTGTGTATTTCTCTCATCAATCTTGCATTTGTTTTGGGTCGTTTCTTTTAGGCAGTGTATGACACGTATGCTTGCTGACGTTTCTGAAGTATATATTCGTT
This sequence comes from Cherax quadricarinatus, assembly GCF_038502225.1. Taxonomy (NCBI): domain Eukaryota; kingdom Metazoa; phylum Arthropoda; class Malacostraca; order Decapoda; family Parastacidae; genus Cherax; species Cherax quadricarinatus. Next base: position 126,126 of record NW_027195148.1, on the reverse strand, counting down.
GTATGATGAGTATATCTCAGTGTATATACACTGTGAGGCACATTTCTCAGAGTATATACACTGAAAGACACATTTTCTCAGTGTATATACACTGTGACACATTTCTCAGTGTATATACACTGTGAGGCACATTTCTCAGTGTATATACACTGTGAGGCACATTTCTCAGAGTATATACACTGAAAGACACATTTTCTCAGTGTATATACACTGTGACACATTTCTCAGTGTATATACACTGTGAGGCACATTTCTCAGTGTATATACACTGTGAGGCACATTTCTCAGAGTATATACACTGAAAGACACATTTTCTCAGTGTATATACACTGTGACACATTTCTCAGTGTATATACACTGTGAGGCACATTTCTCAGTGTATATACACTGAAAGACACATTTTCTCAGTGTATATACACTGTGACACATTTCTCTGTGTATATACACTGAGAAATCTGTATACAGAGAGATGTACAATACTCTAGCTCCTGGCCCTACACCTCGTTCCGTTAGTCTCTGACATATAAGTCTCAAGGATACATGTACAGTAAGCCAGCCTTAGTTGAGCTCCAGCTCCTGGCCCTCGAGTCATAAATGAAGGATTTCTCCCATACTGATTTCATATTTAATACTTTATAGGCGGTTTTAATTTGTGAAGGAAAATCTGAAGGAAAATCTGAAGGAAAATCTGAAGGAAATTCTGAAGGAAATTCTGAAGGAAATTCTGAAGGAAAATCTGAAGGAAAATCTGAAGGAAATTCTGAAGGAAAATCTGAAGGAAATTCTGAAGGAAAATCTGAAGGAAAATCTGAAGGAAAATCTGAAGGAAATTCTGAAGGAAAATCTGAAGGAAAATCTGAAGGAAAATCTGAAGGAAAATCTGAAGGAAAATCTGAAGGAAATTCTGAAGGAAAATCTGAAGGAAAATCTGAAGGAAAATCTGAAGGAAATTCTGAAGGAAATTCTGAAGGAAAATCTGAAGGAAAATCTGAAGGAAAATCTGAAGGAAAATCTGAAGGAAAATCTGAAGGAAAATCTGAAGGAAAATCTGAAGGAAAATCTGAAGGAAAATCTGAAGGAAAATCTGAAGGAAAATCTGAAGGAAAATCTGAAGGAAAATCTGAAGGAAAATCTGAAGGAAAATCTGAAGGAAATTCTGAAGGAAAATGAGAGAGCATTAGAAGGAAGGTTGTGATAAAGATAGTGAGAGGAAGACTGGAAGAGGAAGACTGGAAGAGGAAGACTGGAAGAGGAAGACTGGAAGAGGAAGACTGGAAGAGGAAGACTGGAAGAGGAAGACTGGAAGAAGAAGACTGGAAGAGGAAGACTGGAAGAGGAAGACTGGAAGAGGAAGACTGGAAGAAGAAGACTGGAAGAGGAAGACTGGAAGAGGAAGACTGGAAGAGGAAGACTGGAAGAGGAAGACTGGAAGAAGAAGACTGGAAGAGGAAGACTGGAAGAGGAAGACTGGAATAAGAAGACTGGAATAAGAAGACTGGAATAAAAAGACTGGAAGAGAAGACTGGAATAAGAAGACTGGAATAAGAAGACTGGAATAAGAAGACTGGAATAAGGAGACTGGAATAAGAAGACTGGAATAAAAAGACTGGAAGAGAAGACTGGAATAAGAAGACTGGAATAAAAAGACTGAAAGAAAAGACTGGAATAAGAAAACTGGAATAAGAAGACTGGAATAAAAAGACTGGAAGAAAAGACTGGAATAAGAAGACTGGAATAAGAAGACTGGAAGAAGAAGACTGGAATAAGAAGACTGAAATAAGAAGACTGGAATAAGAAGACTGGAATAAGAAGACTGGAATAAAAAGACTGGAAGAGAAGACTGGATTAAGAAGACTGGGATAAGAAGACTGGAATAAAAAGACTGGAAGAAGAAAACTGGAATAAGAAGACTGGAATAAGAAGACTGGAATAAAAAGACTGGAATAAAAAGACTGGAATAAAAAGACTGGAAGAGAAGACTGGAATAAGAAGACTGGAATAAGAAGACTGGAATAAGAAGACTGGAATAAGAAGACTGGAATAAGAAGACTGGAATAAGAAGACTGGAATAAAAAGACTGGAATAAAAAGACTGGAAGAGAAGACTGGAATAAGAAGACTGGAATAAGAAGACTGGAATAAAAAGACTGGAAGAGAAGACTGGAATAAGAAGGCTGGAATAAGAAGATTGGAATAAGAAAACTGGAATAAGAAGACTGGAAGAGAAGACTGGAATAAGAAGACTGGAAGAAGAAGACTGGAATAAGAAGACTGGAATAAGAAGACTGGAAGAGAAGACTGGAATAAGAAGACTGGAATAAGAAGACTGGAATAAGAAGACTGGAATAAGAAGACTGGAAGAGAAGACTGGAATAAGAAGACTGGAATAAGAAGACTGGAATAAGAAGACTGGAATAAGAAGACTGGAATAAGAAGACTGGAATAAGAAGACCGGAATAAGAAGACTGGAATAAGAAGACTGGAATAACAAGACTGGAATAAGAAGACTGGAATAAGGAGATTAGAAGAAGAAGACTGGAATAAGAAGACTGGAATAAGAAGACTGGAATAAGAAGACTGGAATAAGAAGACTGGAATAAGAAGACTGGAATAAGAAGACTGAAATAAAAAGACTGGAAGAGAAGACTGGAATAAGAAGACTGGAATAAGAAGACTGGAATAAGAAGACTGGAATAAGAAGACTGGAATAAGAAGACTGGAATAAGAAGACTGGAAGAGAAGACTGGAATAAGAAGACTGGAATAAGAAGACTGAAAGAAGAAGACTGGAATAAGAAGACTGGAATAAGAAGACTGGAAGAAGCTAAATAATTAATATTCTTTGTTCTTATTCTCTTCTTCATCTTCCTATTCCCCTTTAACCCTTATTTCCCTCTTCTCGCTTTTATCTCTTCTCTCCTGCCCCCTTTATTTTCCCCTCTCCCTGTTTTTTCTACTTATTATTCGTTCTTGTCTATTTATATTCCCTTTCTCCCAGTTATCTTATCTCCTTAGTTACATTTATGAAATGTTGTGTGTTCAATTCTCTCTTTTTTATCTTTTAACCCTCTCTTTCTTCTCTTTCTCATATTCTCTCTCTCTCTCTCTCTCTCTCTCTCTCTCTCTCTCTCTCTCTCTCTCTCTCTCTCCCTCTCTCTCTCTCTCTACCTCCATCTCTTCCTCGTTTCTCATCTCCTTAATTACACTTCTTGTGAAATGCTGTCTGTTCAAATTTCTCATTCTTTCCTTTACTCCTCTCTGGCTCCTCTCTCTCTCTCTCTCTCTCTCTCTCTCTCTCTCTCTCTCTCTCTCTCTCTCTCTCTCTCTCTCTCTCTCTCTCTCTCTCTCTCTCTCTCTCTCTCTCTCTCTTTCTTTACACAGGGTTTGACAAAGTTAAGGCTCCCTAACTTTATTGACAAGCTATTTACAGGTTAAGGATCCCTAACTTTATTGACAAGCTAAGAGCTGTTACCTACATCAGCTCATTTGAAAGCATTTTTATTGTTATGAGACATACAAGTAGGGAACAGGATGAAGTTGGAGCCATCTGTGGGCCAGCATTTTCATTTGATCAACTGACTTTATCTCGTTGACATCATTATGCTGTACAAATGTGTTCCATACTCGAGTCATCCTGGGGATATAGGATCTGGAGAAGGGTACAGCCAGAGTGAAGTTGCTGTTTTCTGCCCGTCTTGTGGCATAAAACTTGTTTCATGCTGTCCTCGAAGTGGATCCAAGTGTGGTACTTTGACAATATTGGTCTTGTACATAACAGTAAGGCCACCCACATCCCTCCTGTATTGAAGGCTCTGCTGAAATGACAGATCTATCCAGGATGAGTCCAGGCGAGAGATGAGACGTCTTGCTCTGTTCTTCTCTACTCTGTCAAGCAGTCACAGATGAGAAGGGGGGGGGCAGGCAAACCAAGAAAGTGGAGCATACTCAAGGTGTGAGCGTACTTGTGCCTCATACAGAATCTTGCAACCCCTACTGTCAAGCAGATGCGAGATACGGCGAAGTGCTGTAAGCTTCCTTTCTCTCTCTCTGTCTCTCTCTCTACTTCCTCCTCTTCCTCGTCTCTTATCAGGTAAGAAGAGATTATTGTGTGTATGGTGTGTCTCAACAGGTAATGGTCGCTTTGATGATCGAAATACAGAGAAATTTGAAGTCCTGAGACAAGAAAGTTCATGGAGACTCAGTGATCTCCCATGTAGCAGGTCGACCTTCAAGACTCTGGCCTCCAAAGAGGAGTCTCCAGGAGGGCCATCCAGGGCAGTGTCCGACGGATTGGCAGAGAGAGTGCCCGTAGGGACAGACAGTGCCACTAGGAACAGAGTACCAGTAGGGACAGAGTGCTAGTAGGGATAGAAAGATTGTCAATAGGGACAGATAGAGTGCCAGTAGGGACAGACAGAGTGCCAGTAGTGACAAACTACCACTAGCAACAGACAGATTGCCACTAGCAACAGACAGAGTGCCATCACACACAAAGGTAGTCATGAAGCACACACATAAGTCGCTGACGACTCTGTAAACGACACACGTCTCCTAAAACGACCAGTTATGAAACGAAGACTGACGGTGCGTTCAGAGACGTACAGTCATAACGTAAATATTTTGGCTAAAAATACTTGTGTTTCTCGAGCTTCTGAACCCAATAATGTAGATGTTAATGTGCCTTTAATTATATATTCAACGTATGTAAAGTATTGTAATTGATATTAATAACAACAACAGCAATAATAATAATAATAATAATAATAATAATAACAATAATAATAACAACAATTACAATAATAATAATAGCAACAAATATAATGGTAGCAAAATTAATAATAATATAAGAATAATAAAAACAATAATGATAATAATTATCATAATAATAATAATAACAATAATATCTTTTACAAAAATACTTTTACAAACAATAAAGGAATTAAAAATTAAAATACCAATAATAAAAATTTTTTTAATAAATTAAATTGTTAAATTATTATTATTATGTAAAAGGACAAAGTCCAACGTGACATTTATTGTGGCAAAGTTTCTTTTCCGGAGTTTTATGAACCTTACAAACAAACCGGGACACGGAAGGGAAAAAGGCTCAGGAGTGAAATACAGTAAGTAAATTTCGATGTTCCCCAAGTGGTAGTAGTAGTAGGGGAAGAAAAAAGCTTTAATTAATGAGTAAAAGGATTTGTTTTTGGGCAAAAAATAGGGACAAATTTTGGGGAAATTTAGGCGGGTTTCTTTTCCCTCCGGCTTTTTTAAAAGGGTTTGTGAGGCGGGGTTTAGCCGGGTTCTTGCAAGACTTCGGAGAGGGGCCCCCTTGTTTTTGGAAAACAGATAGGTAAATTGTGTTGGAGGGTTCCGGTTTTCTTTTATCACAATTGGGCGTTTTTAAATAAATGATTGGTTTTGGGTGTTGTTATTATTGTTAAGTTTTTTTCTTTCCCTTACATGCGAAAGGTTTTCGGGAGGGGGATGTAATTTTTTGCTTTTTTTTCCCTTTACGTAGATCTTACAACCTTCCAAACCCCCGGTTGACGGTTGGGGAGCGGGGTTTTGCCCTGGAGATCCTTTTTGGAATTTAAAAATGGCGCCGGTTTAGCTTTAAAAAAGACTTTGAGACGTTTAAGGAAACCCCGGCCCGGGGGGAAAAAATTTCTTTGGGGCTTGTTGATGGGGGAAGGATGATCTGAAGGCTCTTTTTTTTTAAAAAACCCGATGAAAAAAAAAGGGAAATTTAAACCCCAGTGAATGTTTGGGTAAAATATAATTTTTCCTCTTAAAAAACTCAGGCTAAAACCCTTTATTTTTGGGAAAAAACCCGATGATGATTTTTTTGGTCTTGGTATTTTGACGGGAATAAAGTGGATCATTTTTTGGGGGGTTTTCCGATAAATTTGGGTTTGGGTTTTGTCTACTTTGTGAATGAGGACGTCGAGGAAAGGAAATTTTTCATTGGACTCTTTTTCTAGTGAAAAACTGAATCGCGGGTTTTAACCGCGTTGGGCCTTCCCTAAGATCCGGCTAAAAAACGTTTTGGGAGTTTTTTGGGGACTTCCACGTAACGTAACCAAGTGCCCTTAAAGGGGATGATGTTGGCGAAGTGCCGGACTCTAGGTGTTCCATGATAAGTTTTGGGAGGGCCCCTTTAGGACCCCTTTCCCCATCCGTGGGTTTTTGTTTGGGGCGGGGGGGAAAACAGTTAAGTTAACACAGGGGTTCAATCAAGTCAACAAAATCTCCGGGGGGGAAAGGGAAAAGGTTAAGGTCCGGGTAAAACTTTACGTCTAAAACCCTTTCATTTTTTTTTGGAGGGTACTTTTGGAAGGGGGTACACCCAAACTGCTTAGTTTTTTTTACGGATGGAGAGGTTACGGATGCGGTTGAAAAATTTCCTGAATGTTTAAGATGGGGGGGGCTGATGGTCCCCAGAAGGCAGAAAAGATGTTTGGCAAGAACCCGGCTTTTTTGTGGGGAGCCTGCCTTTTTCCCTGACGTGTTTTGGTCTGAGAGGAATATTGTGTTTTTGGGTCTTGGGTAAAAAAAGGATGTGTTGGTTTAGGTTGTTTTTAACCCCGCCTTCCCGGGGAATCAGCCCCGCCCCATCTTTAAAAATTCAGGCGACCTTTTTCAACGCATCCTAACCTCTCCATCCGTAACAAAAACTAAAAAGTTTTGGGTGGGCTTCCCCCTTCACAAAAATACCCACCAAAAAAAAAAAATCGGGGTTTTTCGACAAAGTCAACCCCGGACCTTAATCTTCCTTTACCCCGGAGAGGGTTTACTTGAGCCTGTGTTAACTTCAACCTTTTTCCTTCAATAACCTTTCCAAAAAAACCTACGGGATGGGGAAAAGGGGGCCCCAGGGAAAAAATAGCCAACTTATACATGGAACACCGAGGGCCCAAAAACTTTCCCAAAACATCCCTTGGGCGTCACTTGGTTACGTTACGTGGACGATGTCCTCCCTAATAACTCCAAAACGTTTTGATGGGGATCTTTTAGGCAAGGCTCAACGCAGTTAAATGAAATTTAGTTTACACTGAAGAAGAGGGCCCAAAGAAAGCCCCTTTCCCCGACGTTCATTTACAAAATAGAAAACAACCTAAGATTTTAAGTTTTTCGGAAACCCACCAATAAAAATGATCTCACACCTTTATTCCGTAAGAATAAAAAAAAGAGGGGATCATCATCGGGCCCAAGAGTAAACGAATTTGTAGTCCTGATTTTTTTTCGAGGAATGTACCATTCAAAACATTTTACTGAGAAATTTCCCTTTTTTTTCTAAAAACTGCGAAAAAGCTCTTCAGATCATCAACCCCCCACCCTCCCGCTCCAAAACAAAATTATAATTTTTCCCCAAAAGCCAGGTTGCCCAAACGTCTCAAAAGTACTTTCCCAAATAACACCAAGCCCATCCTTTCTTCCACTTTAATAAAAATCTAACCCGGAAAACCCAAACTCCACGAACCCGTCAAGAGGAGGGATACCCCGTAGGCTGTGACAAGATTTTACCAGGTGAAACAGCAAAAACCCAACCCCCTCCCAAAAAACACATATACGAGAGGAACGACAACCAAAAAACGCCTGTGTAAAAAACCGAAATTCCCCAAAACATCTTAAGGGAAAATTTAGAGACCCCAATTAGTGATAAAAAATAATTTTCCCCACACTGTGAATCAACGTCGCTGTTTCGGGAAAACAATTAAAACAAAACAACGGCAGCTTCACCATTTTCCAAATCTTGGGAAGAAACCTCCTGAAACAGTAACCCTGCCCTCCCTAGTTTTCCTGTTATACTCACAAAACACAGAGAGTGAACACTGAAACAACCTGCCCCCATTCCAGTTTTATTTGTCCAACCTATTTTTATTTTACCCAAGAAAGCTTTTTTATCCTTTTTCCATGTACGAATTTAAATTTTTTTGGGCACTATACATTTCTACCCACTACCACTAGTGAACATCAAATGGTACCCGTATTCACCCCAATTTTGGGCCTTTTTTTCTTGTTCCCTGTATTGTTTGTAATGGCTTTTATAAAACTCCTGGGGAGCGAAACGTTGCCCCAATAAAAAGTCCATTAGTTGCATTTTGTCCTTTTTTTTTAAAATTTGGTAATTTACCCAACCTTTTTCAAAATATTATTATTATTATTATTATTATTATTATTATTATTATTATTATTATTATTATTATTATTATTATTATGACATTAATGATTCCTAAGTATCATAGCATCTTGTGGTACAGACAATATCTTGTGGTACAGACAATATCTTGTGGTACAGACAATATTTTGTGGTACAGATGGTGTCGTACGACGGGACAAGAGAGGCTGTGAGCATCACCACAGACAGAGGACCAATTACCACCAGCATCCTACTGATTCCTGACGCCAAAGAGAAGGACTCTGGTGTTTACATCTGTCCCCCCGGGGTAAGGGGCCCTGTCAGAGCGGTACAAAGGAAGTTTTTGCATTTTTCCCATCAATTGTATCAAATTGGTTGGGGTGGGCATGGGCAAAGGAAAAATTGAAAATGAGAAAAAAGGGCAACAGATTTTAGGGGACGTTTCGCCACCAGGGCTTTATCAATACAAATTTAGACATAACTTAAAAGACAGAAACCATGTACAGAAGATGAGGAATCAGTCCTCAACCCCAGCAGGGGGCAAGAAATAGTCGGGGAGATTCTAAGAAAAAAAGGGGATCCGGCCTTATATAGTAAGTCGGGGAGCAGACGAGGCATATTCACGGGGGGGATTCCCAGTGAAGAGGCCTTCCCAAAGAGTTTTAGGAGAGAGGTCGTAGTGGGGAAGGGAGAAGTCCTCAGAATTAAGTTTCCCCGATGTTGCAGTTCGACAATTTATGTATGAATGGTATATTTTGAAAAAGCCACTGGATGGCAAAGTCAAATAAAGATCCCGAGATGTTGAATGTTTTTAACTAGAGTCATATGTTTTGAGGATTATGTGTGGGTTATATAATATATAAAAAAGAAGAAAAAAAAATATATAAAAAAAAAATATATATATATATATAAAAATATATATATATATATATATATATATATATATATATAAAATGACAAAAAATACAGTAAAAATTTGGGGATGAATTTGAAAAGTGTGGGGTGTTCAACCTCCCAAAAAGGAAAACTCAAAAATTTTTTTTGGGAAGCCTTTTCGTGTGGGGAAAGTCTCAAAACACACTTTATGTAAATTTTTGGAGGGAAAACCCAGCCTGAGGGGGGGGGGGGGGGAGGGGGGGGAGGAGGGGGGGGAGGGGGGGGGAGGGGGGGGGGGAGAAACCTTTGTTCTATCTTAGAATTTTGAGGCTTTCTTGAATTTTAAAATTTCGTAAATCCGGGGGGTTTTGAAACCCCATGATGTGTTGTAAAACTTGGATATCTTGTAAATCTTGAATGATATCTTGTTAAACATGAATGATATCTTGTAAAAATTGAAGGATATCCCGCAAATTCTGAATGATATTTTGGATATATGGTAAATCCTGAATGATGCCTTGTAAATTCTGAATGATATCTTGTAAATTCTGAATGATATCTTGGATGATATCTTGTAAATTCTGAATGATATCTTGTAAATTCTGAATATCTTGGATGATATCTTGTAAATTCTGAATGATATCTTGTAAATTCTGAATATTTTGATGATATCTTAAAATTTGAATGATATTTGAAGAATGATATCTTGTAAATTTAAGATATTTTGAAATTTTGAATGATATTTTTAAATTCTGAAAAATTTTTGTAAATTTGAATATATCTTGTAAATTCTGAATGATATCTTGTAAATTCTGAATGATATCTTGTAAATTCTGAATGATATCTTGTAAATTCTGAATGATATCTTGTAAATTCTGAATGATATCTTGTAAATTCTGAATGATATCTTGTAAATTCTGAATGATATCTTGGATGATATCTTGTAAATTCTGAGTGATATCTTGTAAATTCTGAATGATATCTTGTAAATTCTGAGGATATTTTTGAAAATTTCTGAATGATATCTTGTAAATTCTGAATGATATCTTGTAAATTCTGAATGATATCTTGTAAATTCTGAATGATATCTTGTAAATTCTGAATAATATCTTGAATGATATCTTGTAAATTCTGAATGATATCTTGTAAATTCTGAATGATATCTTGTAAATTCTGAATGATATCTTGTAAATTCTGAATGATATCTTGTAAATTTAAAATTTAAAATTTGAATGATATTTTTAAATTTGAATGATATTTAAATTTGGGGAAATTCTGAAAATTTTGAGGAATCAAAATTTTCGGGAGTGATATTTTTAAATTTGAATGATATCTTGTAAATTCTGAATGATATCTTGTAAATTCTGAATGATATCTTGTAAATTCTGAATAATATCTTGGATGATATCTTGTAAATTCTGAGTGATATCTTTTAAATTCTGAGTGATATCTTGTAAATTCTGAGTGATATCTTGTAAATTCTGAGTGATATCTTGTAAATTCTGAGTGATATCTTGTAAATTCTGAATGATATCTTGTAAATTCTGAATGATTTTTTAAATTTTGAATGATATTTTGAAAATTTGAAAAATTTTTGATTGATATTTTTAAATTTTGGGAGGATATCTTAAATTTGAGGATATCTTGAAATTCTGAGTGATATCTTGTAAATTTGAATGATATTTTTAAATTTTGAAAAATATCTTGATGATATCTTGTAAATTCTGAATGATATCTTGGATGATATGTTGTAAATTCTGAGAGATATCTTGTAAATTCTGAATGATATCTTGTAAATTCTGAATAATATCTTGGATGATATCTTGTAAATTCTGAGTGATATCTTTTAAATTTAAATGATATCTGAAATTTGAATGATATCTTGATGATTTTTTTAAATTTGGGGATATTTTTAAATTTGAGTGATATTTTGAAATTTGAGGACATCTTGAAAATTTATGATATCTTGTAAATTCTGAGTGATATCTTGTAAATTCTGAGTGATATCTTGTAAATTCTGAATAATATCTTGGATATCTTGAAAATTTTGGGGAGGATATTTTTAAATTTGAGGATATCTTGTAAATTCTGAGGATACGAAATTTGAGAGATATTTTTAAATTTGAGAGATATCTTGAAAAACGGAGGAATCTGAAATTCTGAGGATATTTTTGAAAATTTTGGGATGATATTTTGAAATTTTGGATGATATGAAAGTGGCATTTCTTCCCTGAGTCCATTACCACTTAACTCATCTTCCCTGAGTCCATTACCACTTAACTCATCTTCCCCCTAGTCCATTCCATTTTAACTCATCTTCCTGCGCCCAAACCCACTTAACTCATCTTCCCTGCGTCCATTACCACTTAACTCATCTTCCCTGCGTCCATTACCACTTAACTCATCTTCCCTGCGTCCATTACCACTTAACTCATCTTCATTTCCCACTTATATCACTACTTTAAATGCTAAATACCACTTTCCACCACTTATTTTTACTTTAATCCCCTGAAACGCCACTTGGGTTACCCACTTAGTTATCTTCACCACTTACAGCCTTGTCACCCACTTACAAGAGCCACTAGCAGTGGGGTTACCACTTGCTTCCATTTCTTCCACTGCCACTTATCAGTGGCTACTAATTTCACCCTCACCACTTAGTCCACCTGCATCCTCCACTAACAACCACTACCCACTTCTGATTCTACTACCACCATCAACAACTACTACTAACAGCTAACAACTATCTACCACCATCAACAACAATTAGTAATAAATCACAACAGGGGAACTAAAAAGGCGATGGGCAGGGTCATCCTTCGCCGCCGGGGCTGTCCGCTTTTTGCTTCGTGTCGCCGTTTTTCCCTCTGCGTGATGGAGTCGCGCCCCCCTTTTTCCCCGGTCTGCTGCGTTGGGTTCCCCCCCACTTGCTGCCTTCACAAGGCCACGACACAACGACATATCTAGAGAGCCAGAACGACAGTTTGAGAGCAAGGAGCTCTTTGTAGAGAGCCTCAACGACAGTTTGAGAGCAAGGAGCTCTTTCTAGAGAGCCACAACGACAATTTGAGAGCAAGGAGCTCTTTCTAGAGAGCCACAACGACAATTTAAGAGCAAGGAGCTCTTTCTATAGAGTCACAACGACAATTTGCGAGCAAGGAGCTCTTTCTAGAGAGACACAACGACAATGTGAGAGCAAGGAGCTCTTTTAAGAGTGTCAGAACAACGATAACTTGAGAGCCTAAGCGTTCAAGAACGACAACACGACAGCTTGAGGCTCCTGCAAGAACGTCTCCACGACAGCCCGAGAGCCTGAGGCTCTTACGAGAACGACCCCAGCCCGAGACGACAAAAACGACCTGGAAAGAATGATCAATTTCCAATCCTCCACAATTCAGTCATCTCAGAGGAAAAACACACCCTTTCACTTGGGGAGAGGATTTTTTACAAATGGAGGAGGGGGTGTTGAGTGGTGGGGGTAATGGAGGGGTTAGGGGGGGAGCACACACACACACACACACACACACACACACACACACACACACACACACACACACACACACACACACACACACACACACACACACACACACACACACACACGCACACGCACACAGCCTAATTTAACCCAAGACAAAAATATCTGCAATTCCCTGAGCTCTATCAACGCTGGTAAGCTCTACCAGGGGTTGAAGCTCTACCAAGAGCCTCTAGTCTTCAAAGAGCCCTAACAACCACCTTTAATGGTACCGGAGGTGGCAAGTAACACCAGGCCAGCTTTCACCAGCCTTTATCACCTACTTCACCTCTTATATATTCACCTGACTCACCTACCACACTACACCTTAGTTTCCCCTTGAAAAAATAACACTATACTTCAGTTTTCCCTGAAAATAACACGCTATATTTCAGTACCCCCTTATAATGTAAACTATACCTTAGTATCCCCTAAAGAAGTGCACTGTATTTTAGTATTCCCTAAAAAAGCATACTTCACTTCAATATCCCATAAAAGGCACACTTCAGTATCCCCTTAAAACACACTACAGTATCCCTTAAAAACACACTATAGTATCCCCTAAAAAACACTACAGTAGACCTTAAAAAGTGCACTATACTTCAGTTTCCCCTTGAAAGCATACCTCAGTATCCCCTAAAACTGCATTATATTTCAGTATCCCTTAAAAACCATTACAGTATCACCTAAAAAAGTTCTCTATAATTCAGTATCCACTTAAAAACACACTTCAATATCCCTAAAGTTCACTATACTTCAGTATCCCCTAAATAAAGTTCACTATACTTCAGTATCCCCTAAATAAAGTTCACTATACTTCAGTATCCCCTAAATAAAGTACACTATACTTCAGTATCCCCTAAATAAAGTTCACTATACTTCAGTATCCCCTAAATAAAGTTCACTATACTTCAGTATCCCCTAAATAAAGTTCACTATACTTCAGTATCCCCTAAATAAAGTTCACTATACTTCAGTATCCCCTAAATAAAGTTCACTATACTTCAGTATCCCCTAATTAAAGTTCACTATATTTCAGTATCCCCTAAATAAAGTTCACTATACTACAGTATCCCCTAAATAAAGTTCACTATACTTCAGTATCCCCTAAATAAAGTTCACTATACTTCAGTATTCCCTAAATAAAGCTCACTATACTTCAGTATCCCCTAAATAAAGTTCACTATACTATAGTATCCCCTAAATAAAGTTCACTATACTTCAGTATCCCCTAAATAAAGTTCACTATACTTCAGTATTCCCTAAATAAAGTTCACTATACTTCAGTATCCCCTAAATAAAGCTCACTATACTTCAGTATCCCCTAAATAAAGTTCACTATACTTCAGTATCCCCTAATTAAAGTTCACTATATTTCAGTATCCCCTAAATAAAGTTCACTATACTTCAGTATCCCCTAAATAAAGTTCACTATACTTCAGTATTCCCTAAATAAAGTTCACTACACTTCAGTATCCCCTAAATAAAGCTCACTATACTTCAGTATCCCCTAAATAAAGTTTAATATACTTCAGTATCCCCTAAATAAAGTTTACTATACTTCAGTATCCCCTAAATAAAGTTCACTATACTTCAGTATCCCCTAAATAAAGTTCACTATACTTCAGTATTCCCTAAATAAAGTTCACTATACTTCAGTATCCCCTAAATAAAGCTCACTATACTTCAGTATCCCCTAAATAAAGTTTAATATACTTCAGTGTCCCCTAAATAAAGTTTACTATACTTCAGTATCCCCTAAATAAAGTTCACTATACTTCAGCATCCCCTAAATAAAGTTCACTATTCTTCAGTATCCCCTAAATAAAGTTCACTATACTTCAGCATCCCTAAATAAAGCTCACTATACTTCAGTATCCCCTAAATAAAGTTCATTATACTTCAGTATCCCCTAAATAAAGTTCACTATACTTCAGCATCCCTAAATAAAGCTCACTATACTTCAGTATCCCCTAAATAAAGTTCATTATACTTCAGTATCCCCTAAATAAAGTTCACTATACTTCAGTGTCCCCTAAATAAAGTCCACTATACTTCAGTATCCCCTAAATAAAGCTCACTATACTTCAGTATCCCCTGAATAAAGTTCATTATACTTCAGTATCCCCTAAATAAGGTTCACTATACTTCAGTGTCCCCTAAATAAAGTTCACTATACTTCAGTATCCCCTAAATAAAGTCCACTATACTTCAGTATCCCCTGAATAAAGTTCATTATACTTCAGTATCCCCTAAATAAAGTTCACTATACTTCAGTGTCCCCTAAATAAAGTTCACAATACTTCAGTATCCCCTAAATAAAGTCCACTATACTTCAGTATCCCCTGAATAAAGTTCATTATACTTCAGTATCCCCTAAATAAAGCTCACTAAACTTCAGTATCCCCTAAATAAAGTTCATTATACTTCAGTATCCCCTAAATAAAGTCCACTATACTTCAGTATCCCCTAAATAAAGTTCACGATACTTCAGTATCCCCTAAATAAACCTCACTATACTTCAGTATCCCCTGAATAAAGTTCATTATACTTCAGTATCCCCTAAATAAAATTCATTATACTTCAGTATCCTCTAAATAAAGTTCATTATACTTCAGTATCCCCTAAATAAAGTCCACTATACTTCAGTGTCCCCTAAATAAAGTCCACTATACTTCAGTATCCCCTAAATAAAGTCCACTATACTTCAGTGTCCCCTAAATAAAGCTCACTATACTTCAGTATCCCCTGAATAAAGTTCATTATACTTCAGTATCCCCTGAATAAAGTTCATTATACTTCAGTATCCCCTAAATAAAGCTCACTATACTTCAGTATCCTCTAAATAAAGTTCATTATACTTCAGTATCCCCTAAATAAAGTTCATTATATTTCAGTATCCCCTAAATAAAGTTCATTGTACTTCAGTATCCCCTAAATAAAGTTCACTATACTTCAGTATCCCCTAAATAAAGTCCACTATACTTCAGTATCCCCTAAATAAAGTCCACTATACTTCAGTATCCCCTAAATAAAGTCCACTATACTCCAGTATCCCCTAAATAAAGCTCACTATACTTCAGTATCCCCTAAATAAAGTCCACTATACTTCAGTATCCCCTAAATAAAGTCCACTATACTTCAGTATCCCCTAAATAAAGTCCACTATACTTCAGTATCCCCTAAATAAAGTCCACTATACTTCAGTATCCCCTAAATAAAGCTCACAATACTTCAGTATCCCCTAAATAAAGTTCACAATACTTCAGTATCCCCTAAATAAAATTCACAATACTTCAGTATCCCCTAAATAAAGTCCACAATACTTCAGTATCCCCTAAATAAAGTTCACAATACTTCAGTATCCCCTAAATAAAGTTCACAATACTTCAGTATCCCCTAAATAAAGTTCACAATACTTCAGTATCCGCTAAATAAAGTTCACAATACTTCAGTATCCCCTAAATAAAGTTCATTATACTTCAGTATCCCCTAAATAAAGTTCATTATACTTCAGTATCCCCTAAATAAAGTTCATTATACTTCAGTATCCCTCTAAAACACTCGTTTTCTGAGGTCTATAAGATTTTTA